>NC_068986.1:43954058-43954790 GCF_001194135.2 Octopus bimaculoides
TATATACAGAGAGAGAGAGTACCGATAAAACTGTGTCTAATGATGTAATGTAATATGCTTATACAGTAAGTGATCAGGTTCACTTGCCACTAAAACTCTGTCTTGAACTGCGACTAAAACAAAAGTGGCTGCCTAGTAAAGAATGACTATAAGTGGTTCATCATTGAGCAAGCGGATATATATTAGAGAGAATGAATGAATAGGCAAAACATGTGGTATTACTTTAGAGCATGGCATTTATAATTTAAACAGTCTTTCTTACTAATGTGTGTGTGCATGTGTGTGTGTCTGTGTGTGCGTGCGTGCGTGCGTGTGTGTGTGCGCGCGTGCGTGTGTGTGTGTGTGCATGTGAAAGAGAAGGCATGTGGCTTAGTGGCTAGGATATTTGGCTCGTGATTGTAAGGTCATAACTTCAATGCCTAGTGATACATCGTTTCCTTGAGCAAGATACTTTATTTCTCATTGCTCC
Organism: Octopus bimaculoides; assembly: GCF_001194135.2. Classification (NCBI taxonomy): domain Eukaryota; kingdom Metazoa; phylum Mollusca; class Cephalopoda; order Octopoda; family Octopodidae; genus Octopus; species Octopus bimaculoides. The sequence continues at coordinate 43,954,528 of NC_068986.1, forward strand.
AGTCCACTCAACTGGCAAAATTGAGCTGTACTTGTAATTCAAAGGCCAGCGTTGTCACATTTTGTGTCATGCTGAATCTCCCTGGAGACTACCTTAAGGGTACATGTACCTACAGAGTGCTCAGCCACTAGCATATTAATTTCATGAGTGGACTGTTCGGTTAATCAAATCAACTGGAATGATTGTCATCATAATCAATAGAGAACTAGGCCATATATATGTATATATGATGATGATGATGATATAATATATATATATATATA
>NC_068986.1:43955283-43956213 GCF_001194135.2 Octopus bimaculoides
TATATGTATATATGTGTGTGTGTGTGTGTGTGTGTGTGTGTGTGTGTGTGTGCATAAAATGAATCAAAAAAATATTAAATGTCACCTAAAATTAAATGTTTTACATTTACTTACCCGACCACGAGATTGTACTTCTTCTCCTAGTGAGAAATTAGTCCCCATTACACAGTATCCCTTATAACCAGATAGCGTCCCTTCACTCCTCATAGATACATTCACAAGTGTTGTAACATGTTCCCAATCCAAAAATTCAATCCTATAACAAATACATAATAAAACTTGCAGCAAGAGTCTGGACATTTCACAAAAGAACAATAATACTACAAATAATGAGATGAACATTTTTATTAACAGACAAGAAGATGTTGCACACTAAAATAAGAATCTATTACATTTCATAACAAAAGAACAAGCAGTACATCCTCTAGTTTGTCTTATAATAATAATAATATTATAACTCCAACTGTAGTGTTATGAAAACCCCATCAATTTATCATACACAAAGTGTTTTAGTCAATAATAGTGTATCTTATTCCATCTCTTTCAAGATTTACAAAGACATTCAGTTAACAATTTAACCCGATGCTCCAGCATGAGCATAATCCAATGACTGAAACCAGTAGGAGAATATGATTAATGAACATATTTCCTTTTCTAATAAAATCAGAGAACAACAAAGATATTTAAGAACAGCTGACGTCTGTGACAGTGTCTAGACTACTCCTTTTAATCATTGCTTTCCTTTATCTAAGTTACCAGCAATCTTTCTCTTTCTCTCTTCCTCTCAATTTGTAGCTATCTCTCTCTCTCTCTCTCTCTCTCTCTCTCTCTCTCTCGCCATATATATATATATATATATACACACACACACAAACACACACACACACATATATATATATATATATATATATATATATATATATATATATG
>NC_068986.1:43956793-43974016 GCF_001194135.2 Octopus bimaculoides
GAATCAAAAGAACAGTTTTAAATAAAAAATAAAACTACAAAACGAAAACTAAGTACATTAGAATATACAGTAGTAAGCAGAGCACACAGATTATAAAATATAGTTGCTATAATCAAGAAGCACATTTTTCCATTTCGTTTTCCAACACTGGTATGGCTTGGAGAAGTTGATATGACCAGTTATCCGCAGTCATGCCTTCATCTTGCAGATGCACACACACACACACACACACACACACACACACACACCTCTCATTTCATTCACCTTCCACATAAATTTTCTCCTCCACCTACAGAAGTTATAAAATAACTTCAATTTTGAAAAGTTACTAATCTGATACAAATGCTCAAAATAACTTTCTAGTATTGCTTACATAGCTAAGATGTGATTCTTAGCACAAATTAATGGAAGAGTGTGCCAGCTAAACAAATATCTAATCAGCAATAATACTTTATAACTGCCAAGTTATGTCCTACTTCTATTTCTTATACCACAAATAGAATGATCTCTGTTCATTGTACACATTTGAATGCATAGCAGATTCAAAATCAAATCACTGGACAGCCATGCAGATGTCACATTGAGGTCACTGTCATTTCACATGAACATCCAATTAACCAACCAATAAGTGACCAATCAGCCATCATCTGATTAGACTTCCTCGAGCAGGGGTTTTCAAACTTTTTGACTTGCGGACCCCTTTATATTTCAGGCTTTACCCCCTTATAAACGCTTATGAAATTTATACATAAATATTTGCTTAAAATAACATATATTTTTACATTTATTTATTTAACAGTATTTAACAAATAGGTTTATTGTCAATTAAAAGATTTCGATTAAAATCATATAAAATCAAATTGCCCATAAAAAGTATTTGCTGTCCACGGACCCCCTGTGGTCCACGGACCACAGTTTGAAAACCCCTGTCCTAGAGAACCTTCTAATGAGCCTTATAAAAATGTGGATTTCTGATGGTAACCTCAGAATGTTGAGGTAATTGCTCTAACTCCATTATCATCTTTCATTCAATAGCCATGCAGATAGAAGGTACAGATTTTGCCATCATAAATTTAGCACAATTATTTTTCCAGTTGTGATGAGCTAGTTCACAGATTGATATATACCAGCTATTTTGTAGTAGACCCCAGTAGTATGTCTCTACCAGTGTATATAAACTGTTGCTTTTATCTTTCATCCAAAGACCAACATTAAAAACACTATGTGCAGTAAATAAAGCTTATCTGAATTTTTCATGATTGTTGTTAACCATTTTTACATTCAGCCCTAGGATGGCGTTTTCTTTCTCCACAAAAATCAGTGAACCACAACATATGACAAATACATACAAAAGAAACAACAGACTTTAAATTAAGTAAGACTTCATTCAGTAATTCTATACAACTTGTAAGTTGTGTCTTCCCTCTGTCTTATATTACCACTACTACTGTGTTATCCTTGGAGGCGCAATGGTCCAGTGGTTAGGGCAGCGGACTCGTGGTCATAGGATCGCGGTTTCGATTCCCAGACCGGGCGTTGTGAGTGTTTACTGAGCGAAAACACCTAAAGCTCTACAACACTCTGGCAGGGGATGGTGGTGAACCCTGCTGTACTCCTTCACCACAACTTGCACATTAATTTCACAAGCAGGTTGTTCCGTTGATCGGATCAACTGGAACCTTCGACGTCGTAAGCAACAGAGTGCCAACAACAATAACTGTGTTATCCATTCACTGTTTACATTTTAACAAATACGAAAAAATACACTTTGTGAGATAATCAAGATTATTTAATATTTAAGTTTTTGATTCTCAGATATCTTGGAATAATCTTCAACTGTGGCTGGATGTTTATAGGTTTTTATTGGAACAAGGAAATTACAGGTCACCAGGTGCTGGCATAGTCATGTATTTAAGAAGTTTACTTTGAGACAATATGGTTTAGGGTTTGTTCCCACTGTGTGGCACCATGGATGAATGTCTGCAACTACGACCTCAGACTGTAAATGGTACTGTCGGACAAAAATAGTAAGAAGCCTACCATGTATGTACATGTATCTCTGTGTGGGTATGTATGCATGTGCGTTTGTGTCTTCTTGTTTTGGCATTGTTTGCAAGCTGCATAAAAAACGGTGTCACAGCTTACAGTTATCTTCTGAGGAAATATTGTCATTCAGTGGTTCATTGTTAGAAATGCTGGGGGAAATATTACTTTACTTGAAAATGAGTGAGTGTTGGCAACAGGATAAGCATCTAGCTGCAGAAAATTTGCCACAATGAGTTTTGAATAATTCGTACCAATATAGAAAATGAATATTAAAACAATGAGGTAATATTTATCCCCACTTAACCATGGATATTCTATTAGAACAAAATTTACTGCAGTAGTTGCCATCAGAGAAGCATTCACCTTGGATTTTTGGTGCAAAATGTGCTCTTGTTTATATCCCAAATTTGTTCTAAAGTTTGTGCCAATGTGAGACTTTCTTTCATGGCACCTACCACGGTAAAGTTTGTTCTAACAGAACATTCACTTTTAAGTGAGGATAAATGTTACCTCTCAGTATTAATACTGCCTTTGTCATTTATATTCGTTAAAACAATGATGATGACCTCTCTTGATAGTTTCTCCAACAGTCTAACTTGTACAACCTATTTCCAGCAAAGTTCATAGACAGACTTATTATCAAAGGCATTCCAGCTTTAACCATTTTTTTTTCCAGACATAGTGCATTTAGTGTGACATCATCCAATGTGGTAGGGTATGATTTGATGCCTATTTGGCTGCTATCTCTAGCAGATTGAATAATCACATAGAGACAGTGTCCGTTTGTTACTATATGAAGTGAATCACGGAGAAAGTTACTAGTTGACAGATACAAAACGCTGACCCTTCAATCTGTAGTCTTGCACACTCCTATTATAGAGTAATGTTCTTTACAACAACAACGAATTAGTAATCTAGTAGCAGAACCACTCTGTTCTACCATCATCGTCATCATTTATTATCCACTATTCTATGCTTATATGGGTCACATGGAATTTGTTTAGGCAGATTTTCTATGACCAGGTACCATTCCTGTTGCCAACTCTCACCTGTTTCCAAGTAAGGTCACATTGTTTCTATATTGAAAAAATGTTTTTCACAGAAGACTAGGTATAAACAATCTCACTTGTATGAAGATATCAAGACAAGGAGACAGAACATATGCACACGCATACATATACATATTCACATATACAACAGGTTTCTTTCAGCTTCCAATCCACTCACAAAGCTTTCATCAGCCAAAGCTATAGTACAAGACACTTACTCTATGTGCTATGTGGTGGGACTGAACCCAAAACCATGTAGTTGGGAACCAAACATCTTACTACACAGTCACATCTCACTATTTCAATTAATCAAGAAACTTTTGCATACAATATTCAATACATCACCACTAAATTTATAAAAGCAATTTGTTTATTACATTCTTTGAGCAGACATTTTTCATCTGCATAAGAAAAAACATCAAAGATGAAAAAAAAGATTATCTACATTATTTGAAAGATCACTTTTGTACAATGCCAGAATGTCTTGTGAATTTTTCAAGCCAAGGGGTTTTAATCCCAATATTTATAAACTTTATTTAGGCACAGGTGTGGGTGTGTGGTAAGAAGCTCACTTTCCAACCACATGGTTCCAGGTTCAGTTTCACTGCATGGAACCTTGAGCAACTTTTTTTTATTATAGACTCAGACTGACCAAAGCCTTAGGAGTGGATCTGGTAGACAGAAACTGAAAGAAGTCCATCGTATATTTATATATATATATGTATATTATATTTTTCCGGATGAAAATAATTCTTCTGTTTAGGGCATTATTCCCTAGGTTTCCAAGGCTTTTTAATCATACTTTATTTAAGGGATTCCTTTCATTTCCATATGAATTTGTATAAATAAAAATCATAGGAAGAATCAATTTATTAAACGAAGTCCAATAAATATCATCAAATAAATGGAACAGGTTTTGATGCTAATATGGATAGTTTAATTAAATCTAACCAGACAGCTGTTTCTTTCGCAAAAGACCATATACTCTTGAAGAAATGGTATTTCATCAAAAGTAATACACATTATTATATTATGTCATTTAGAACTGATCAGTGGACAATAATTAAATATTTCAATATTTAAAATTAGTACCTTTAGTTTTCTTTTTTGTTATCATATTATACTGATTCTGTTTCCTAACTAATTTATTCCTTTCACTCGCCAAATCAAATTCAAAACTGAAGCTTACAAGATTATCCACTGATGAGTTCCAAATGATATAATATAATGTGTATTACCTTTGTTGAAATAGCTATTCTTCAATTGTATACCTGAAATATGGTCCTTTGCAACAGAAACAGCTGTATGGTTAGATTTAATTAAATTATCCATATTAGCATCAAAGCCTGTTCCATTTATTTGATGACACTTATTGGACTCTGTCTGATAAATTGATTCTTCTAATGATTTTTATTTTATATATATGTGTGTGAGTGTATATATCTGTGTGTGTGTGTGTGTGTGTCTTTGTGTCTGTGTTTGTCCCCCCATCACTACTTGACAACTGGTTTTGGTGTGTTTACGTCCCCCATAACTTAGCAGTACAGTAAAAGAGAATAAGTACTAGGCATAAAATATTAAGTCCTGGGGTTGAATTGTTCAACTAAAATCCTTCAGGGTGGTGCTCCAGTATGGCCACAGTCAAATGACTGAAACAAGTAAAAGAATAAAAGGTTAGCTTTTTTTAAGACAGCATGCCAGACAAAACGCTTAGTGGTGTTTTGTCCGTCTTTACATTCTGAGTTCAAATTCCGCCAAGATCAACTTATCCTTTCAGGATCAATAAAATAAGTACCAGGGGGTCGATGTAATCTACTTATCCCCTCCCCAGAAAATGCTGGCCTTGTGCCAAAATTTGAAACCATTATTTATAGCTTTATCTATTATTTGTCTAGAAAATCCCAAATTCATTTTTGTCACGCATGTCCTACCATCATCTGCATCATCATCATCATCATTTAATGTTTGCTTTCCATGCTGGCATGGGTTAGATGATTTGACAGGAACTGGCTAGGCAGAAGACTGCACCATGCTTCACTGTCCATTTTGGATTGGTTTTTTACAGCTGGATGCCCTTACTAACAACAACCACTCACAGTGGTGTGAGTGTTTTTTACGTGGCACCAGCAGAGACAAGGTCAGTTTTGGCATGGTTTTTTTTTTTTCACAACTGGATACCCTTCCAAATGCCAACCACTTTGCAGTGTGAACTGGATGCTTTTTATGTGACACCAGCACTGGCAGGGTCACCAAGTAGCTTGCAAGACAAAGATCCTTTGAGAGGGGATGTGACATTGGAGGAGGTAATCTTGTGCCAGATGATGAAAGGTTAGATGATGAAAGTTTAGAGGGGTTCCCAACCTGGTCCGTGTGGACTACTAGGTGGTCCACAGGAAAATTCAGATGGTCCGTGGAAAATTTTATGTGGTTCACCTGAAGAATTAACATTTTTCCATACACGCATGTCGCGCAAACGAAATATGCCTCATCACATATGTGTGAGCACATACGAGTGCACTCATTGCTTTTTGGACAATTAGCTATTCAATCATACACAGGCGTGTACCAGACAGGTACAGACATGTACAATCGGATCTACGTTTGCCCACATTAAAAACACACAAAAAACTGTGTTCTCAGCCAGTTAACACGATCATGTTTTCTACCTGACTTTTGAATTGAGCTTACCCAACATATCGTACTATGTCTCTCTAGGTACGTACATTTTTATGCAAGTATTAGTCTAATTGTAATCTGTAGAAATTTTGCTGCCAGTGATATGGAAAAACGTTTCCTTAATTCTCCGTCCACCGACTCAGAAAAAAGATTCTGTAGACGATATCACAAATAATATATCAAATATGGCTTCGTATCCAATGTAGAATATCCTTTTTACCACAGAGAATTATCTGCTCAAAAGTATTAACTAACAACTCAATGAAACCCAGGAAATCGTTGTATCATCTACAAAAATCCATCCTGGTTTATTTGGCAAGCTAAAGGAGTACTTCAAAGAATACCATCACAAAAAAAATGTTTCATCTTCATCACTCAAAAATTTCCTCATCCATACTAATAACCGTTCTGGTCTGCAGGCATCCTATAACATTTCGCTCATGATATCAAAACAGGGTTGCCCACATACCATTGGCGAAGATCTGATTAGGCCCTTCATACTTGAAGCATATAAAGTTGCTAATGTGCCAAACACTGTATCAGTTTTAGCAAGTATTCCACTTTCAAACGACACTGTATCTTCGACCATTTGTGAAATGGCCGAAGATGTCGAATCCATAGTTGTAGAAGACTTGCGACACTGCAGGCAACAAATGTGTTGTGCTTGTACCACAATTTGCGAAAACCTACTCTTTATAAAAACAATACTGAAAAACACGGGAGAGACAACTACACTGCAGTCATGGATTATCTTGCTAAAAATGGCATTGATCCCCTCAACTTCATATCAATATGCACTGACAGAGCACCATCTATGATTGGCAAATCCCAGGGTTTTGTTGCCAGAGGGATAGAATTTAATCCCGTCTTCACAATTCGTTGTGTTCTCCATCAAGAAAATCTGAGAGCAAAAAGAACCAGAAATAATATATTTTCTGAAACCCTAGACTTAATTGCTTCTGCAGTAAAAAAAAATTTAAAGATCTGCTCATCAAGACAGGCATTTTCAAGAAACTTGTAAAGATGAAATGTTCAACCGTCTGTTGTATTCAACAGATATACGCTGGCTATCAATGGGAAGTTGTCTCGGATGTTTTGTGGCACTTTTCGATAAAGTCATAGAGTTTATTCAACAGACTGATCCAGCTATGACAGCATCACTTTCTCAGAAAAACCTGTAATTTTTTATTTACATGAAACCTTTCAAAAACTTAATGATCTCAATATTTTTTTACAAAAGCAAAACATCAACATTGTACAAGCCAGACACTTGATAAGGGCGTTTGTGAATAAACTCATTCTTTGGAAACTTCAAATTGAAAATCAACTTTCTGCAGTTCATGAACTTAAAAACTGTTGTGGTAGATAACAACTTGCACATATATATAATCAGGCATCTATCTTTCCTTCATGAAAACTTCAATATTCGTTTTGAAGATCATTTGGTTTTAAATATCCCAATTTTTGTGGACTCTCTTCACACAATATCTATGAACGATATACTTGTTCAACCAGAATGCATTCAGATAGAGCTATGTAAGGTGACGGTAGATGATAATCTGCACAAATCGTCTGAAAACAACTGGGTTAAGGCTTGGTTGAATCATTCTTACAAATATCCAAAGCTGTTTGAACAAGTCGAGCTTTTTATTATAAATCTCTCGACATCCTACTTGGCTGAAAACAGATTTTCCCTTGTCCTCCACTCATTCACGAAGCAGCGGATGCATTTGAACCTTGATAACAATGCTGATTTGAGAATTTGTTTGAGCCAAAAAGAGTCAAGGATTTCTCAGCTTGTGGATAAAAAGCAAGCCCAAAGGTCTCACCGAAGGTTTCTTTCGTTTTTCACAACGACTTGTTGCTGACATTTTTAAGTTAATTCCAATTTGTTATATTCCCTCAAACATTTACACGACCTTTTGTACTGATCCCAACTTCACTCCTCACATTTTTTGAATTTACCCTTCACATCATCATCATCATCGTTTAACGTCCGCTTTCCATGCTAGCATGGGTTGGACGATTTGACTGAGGACTGATGAAACCGGATGGCAACACCAGGCTCCAATCTAATTTGGCAGAGTTTCTACAGCTGGATGCCCTTCCTAACGCCAACCACTCAGAGAGTGTAGTGGGTGCTTTTACGTGTCACCTGCACGAAAACGGCCACGCTCGAAATGGTGTCTTTTATGTGCCACCCGCACAAGCCAGTCCAGGGGCACTGGCAACGATCTCACTCGAAAATCCTACGGGAGCCAGTCAGGCGGTACTGGCAACGGCCACGCTCAAAATGGTGCATCTCATGTGCCACCCACACAAGAGCCAGTCCAGGGGCACTGGCAACGATCTTACTTGGCTTGCCGGGTCTTCTCACGCACAGCACATTTCCACAGCTTTTTTTCTGAATAAAAGGTTGTGTTTTCTACAACTCAGTAACCTTTTCTATTCGATTCTATCAAATAAAGCTTTCTTGAGAAAACTGGTTTTGTTATTGGTGTTCTCAGTTATTTGTTCTCTGTGAGAACAAAAAAGGAACTTTCATTGCAAAGTGAAAATGATACTAATATTTATGAGTAGCAGTTCTTTTATAATAAATTTAAAATTTGAGGTGGTCCACAAGAAACAATTACTTATTTTGGTGGCCCACAGAAGAAAAAGATTGGGAACCCCTGGGTTAGACTGACAGAGAGAGAGAGAGCGAGAGAGAGAGATAACCTCTGGGTTAGACTGACAGAGAGAGAGAGAGAGAGAGAGAACCCTTGGGTTAGACTGACTGGGAACCCCTGGGTTAGACTGACAGAGAGAGAGAGAGAGAGAATGACTATATTTGTGTTAGCAGGTAAATGAGAATTGTCACCACAGACATTGCTGTCAGCAAGCTGAAGAGCATATTCTGAGATTTCAAGATCAATATAAACAAACACTATGATGTTTTTTATGCTGCTCTGGAGAAATTCAGAGGAATTAGCAGCTAATGTTTACAAGTAAAAAGAGTTACTTTATGCAATGTCATGTTATACTTTTTGGATCTTCTCCAAGGCTGTATGGTAAGAAGCTTCCTTCCCAACCACATGGTTCCAAGTTCAGTCTCACTGCGTGACACATCTTGGGCCTTGTGAGTTAATTTTGAAGACAGAAACTGAAAGAAACTGATGGAAACTGAAAGAAGTGTGTGTATGTCTTTGTGTCTGTTCCATATTACCACTGGTGTTGGTATGTTTATGTCCCTATAATTTAGTGGTTTGACAAAACAGATTGATAGAATAAGTACCAGGCTTTAAAGAAAAAGTACTGGAGTCAATTCATTCAACTAAAAATTCTTCAAGGTGATGCCCAAGCATGACCACAGTCTAATGACTGAAACAGGTAAAAGATAGAAGATAAAACATACATTCCAGGTAAAAAAAAAATTTTGTTTTAATAGTCGCCTGGGTAGTCAAACTTTACTGTAAAAAATCAATTAATTCAACTCTTGTAAATATTCAAAATTTACAAATGAGGAAGGGCATCCAGCTGTAGAAACCATGCCAAATCAGACAGGAGTCTGGTGCAGCCCCTCAACTTACCAGCCCTGGTCAAACCATCCAACCCACGCCAACATGGACAATGGACATTAAAAGATGATGATGACACTTCATAATTTGTGTCTTTGACTGTCATGTACGTCACATGAAAATGGCCCAACTTGAGAAGGATGGGTTTCTGTGGAGCTAACTTGCTGTAGACTTACAGTATACAGTACAATCACCCAGCAACCCACTGAGCATATATAACTTAAACATAAATATATACATAAACTTGCACATTTATATAAACTATGTAATTCTTAGAAAATGTTTATTTTGTCATCAGCAGTGAAAAAATTACTTACTTTGTATTAGGAATGACTTCCCAGCTGACTGGTGAAAAAAGCTGTACACAATATTTTTCTGTCATTGGGTAAACAAACCGATCATCTAAACAATCAAGAAAGGCAAAAATATGATTATAAACAGGAGGAGATGTTACACATATGAAGAAAATCTGCCTCAACAAGTTTCATTTAATTCATGTCAGGACAGTAGAGCAGACATAAAGCAAAACGGATGAAACTTGATACAAATTGCCTTATACCCATAGAGGGGAACTTTTGTTACCGACAATGATGATGATGTAGACTTTCTACATGGATGCATGATCTGCTTCAAATAGCAACCAAGCCTCACTCAAATCACACATTATTTTCTGGAAAAAAGTCTGGATAGTCAAGGCAAGAATATCTTTGATAAAATAGCATCCAAATCATCCTCAAATCCTACTCTACTGTCTTAGCAAAAGACGCATTCAAAATTTAGTCCTGGGTAGCCTTTGATCAAAAGATGGATTAATCAGGACTGACAAAAAGATTTTCATCATCATCATCATCATCATCCTTAAAAGAAGAGAATGAACCATAAATTCAGACATAAGTAGCAGAAGGAAACATAACATACCTCGTTCAATGATTTCAAATTCTCTTTCATCAGTGGTGGTTTTGGGCAGCTTATTAGAGGGTTCTTGAGCACTGCTGACAACAGCATACGTCTACCAAAAAAATATGAAAAGTAAAGAAAACAAATCACAATTGCAAACAAGAAAATAGAGCCAACAGAAATAAAAATTACTATTCTTTTATTCTTTTACTAGCAGGACTCATGGAATTTCCATGAACCGATTAATAGAATGTTGAGTAAATAATAAACTTTTTCAACATATATGTATGTACAAAGATAATGCATTGAAGAAAGGAGTAATTAAGATCTCTACATATATAATACAATGAGATACTTAGGCAGCATATACTAAAATTACATATATTTGTACAGTTTTATTTACAAATAAGTTTAGCTATTAATTCTATCCTTTTTTAACATACAATACTCATAGGCTTGGAAAATAAACAATATATAGAGATACTTGGGAGTGTCCACTACGTGTGCAAAGATTGTCAATGTCAATCAGTCCGTGGTACTCCCCCCTCCTAACATAGAGCCATGCTAGTTTCTTCTGATAGGAATACAGAAAACAATAGATCTATATATGTACAAAACTGTATAATATGTAGCATACTTCTCTCTCTCTGTTATATATACACGGATGCGGATGAAGTGGATAACAGCTAGCCTTCAGCTGCACTTTTGGACCCTGTTGTGTCCACCACTCTAATTGGTTGGTATTGGCGCATTTTTATCTCCTGTTCTATTTCACGCCAGGGTGCAACCCAACCAATCACTGCCTTCAGATAAGGTCGCGTGGGACAGTTTTTCTGAACCCCTGTTTGAGCCGATAGTATCTTATAAATAGCTAACTTTTCACCGTCACGTTTGTCAATCAGCTTTAGACCTTCTGAGGTCTAGCCGCTGACCACAGAGCACAGCCAGTTCCAGGGACAACACAACACAGCACATGGAGAATCGTCACCACTTCATTCAACAGCTTACTGCAAACTCCATCTTCGTCGCCACCTCGTCTTCTTCGCATCAACACCAACGTCTCTACGTACACACCACCAACAGTACTCGCACGGGTTCTCACCTCACTGTTTGTGAATTGCTTCACCATGGTTAACAGCGAGTACAACCTGCGAGACCTCCTGTAACAAGTAACCGGCCGCAGCATTGAATCCTCATCTTCTCGTGCGACAGTATCTTTTCTCGGCTCTGCCTTGCCGCCACAACTTCTTGATACAGCACTTCAACCCCTGTGTTCCTTAACTACGAACTGGTATTTACCATCCTTGTGTCTGGACTTTCTTCTAACGTCCTTATAGACTCTTTTCTATGCTCTGTATTACTTGCACACACATGCATCCATGTTTGTATACACATACACTTTGTTTACACGACGGCCTGCCTATTATTGTGTTTATATGTCGCACTCACACACACAGATATACATGTTGACATATCAATACAACTTTTTCTTAAACCTTCTACTGGTTGTGTCTCTCTTTTCCTTTTGGCACTTATATACATTTATCCTCTTTTCGTGTTTTTCATTTGTATTGACTGTGCGATGCGCTAAAGGAGCCATTCCTCGTCACCATCTCCTGATCGCACGGTCCTTACAAATACATGCCACATATACATAGCTTCCTCTTTTGAAGGATATTCATTTAATAAATAAATATATATATATATATATATATATAGTTTTAGGGAAAAGAACCAAGGTTCATGAACTCATTGATGAAAATCCACTGTCACATATAGAAAAATTAATAATAAAAAGCACAATAAATAAGTATAATATAATACAAAGTAAATATCATAAGATCAAGATAATAAAATGACTACAAGTGTTTCATAACCAATTTTCAAATATAAAGAAATTTAAATCAATTAAAATCGATTAAAACTATCGAAAATCAATTCTATTCAAAAATATAGCTAATCTTCAGGTCAAAATACAACAATAATAATAATAAATGAATGTATCAACCAACAATAAATAACAAAGAATTCATTGAGACAGTTTTTACTATGGCCAGATGCCTTTCTCATCATCAAACTTTGCTTGTTTCCAAATAAGGTAATATTTCTCTATCACTGGATCTGTTTCCATGGATAACTGGCAACAAATGACACTGCTTGTATGATGGTGACACTTGTATACAACTATCACATAATGTCTAGATGTGGCAGAGAAGCTAACTTCTTAACCACACAGCCATGCCTGATATATATAAATGTATTATTTGGTATTGCTAATCAATTTATGGAAAAACAACAAAAACATTTACTGAAGCTGGGACTCAACATAAATTAGAGTGAAATTTATTGATAATATTAGTTTGACTGGGACCTCAGGTTTCGCCTATAATGGCTTTGAATAAGTCATTAGACGTAAAACAAGCAAATGAATATATATATATATTCATTGAGGCTGATCTATTTTTATGGTGAGATGCCCTTATGTTGTCAACCCTTATTCCAAGCAAGGTAATATTTCCCCAATGCCACACATACTTTTCAGGAAAGACAGGAAATGAACAACATCGTTTGTATGAGTAATGCTCATTTAAAACTATCACACAATATCAAGACATAAAAACACAGATATATCTTCAAGTTTTGGGGGCTAACCAGACAGCTACTTCTATGGATGTCACATCATCATCATCATCATTGTCATTATCATCATCATCACCATCATTTAATGACTATTGTCCATGCTGGTATAGATTGGATGGTTTGGCCAGGGCTAGCAAGCTGGAAGGTTGCACCAGTCTGATTTGGCATGCTTTCTACAGCTGGATGCCCTTCCTAACACCAACCACTTCGAGAGTGTAATGGGTGCTTTTACATGCAACTGGCACAAGTACCATTTGCATGACATCAGTATCTGCCACAACTGCAACTTTACTTGGCTTGATTATAATGCCGAGGGTTTCAGTCATTTGTGATTGACTCTATGAGGTCTAACACTCGAAAGGTAAGGTGCTTTTCATGTACCACTGGCATCAGCCACTTTGCCTCCGTGAAGCCCAACGCTCAAAAGGTGCTTTTTACGTGCCACCAGCACACAGGTGCCAGTTACGTGACACCAACATCAGCCACAACGACAATTTCACTTCGCTTGCCAGGTCTTCTCAAGCACAGCATATCACCAAAGGCCTCAGTCACTAGTCATTGCCTCTGTGAGGCCCAAAGCTCGAAGTTCATGCATCACCACCTCATCCCATGTCTTCTTGGGTTTACCTGTACCACGGGTTCCTTCTACAGTTAAAGGTCAGCTCTTCTTTACACAGCTGTCCTCGTCCATATGTATCACATGACCATACCAGCGCAGTCGTCTCTCTGGCACACCACACCTGATGCCTCTTATGCCAAGTATATTTAATGTCAGAAAAAGACACTAGGTCTCTGAGAATCTGTGTAAGGTTTCACAAGTTCCTAAAAAGGCAGCAGGAGACTACTCTCATGTATCTTCACTAAGAAAACTGCCTTCACAGTATTGCCACTACAGCATCACAAGAGTTGGTTCAAACTCAATGGTTGACTTCACAGATACAGAGCTGAACTTACCTTACTTTCAGGATGATAAACAACAAAATAGGGGGTAGATCTTAAAGGCACTTTTCTCACGGGCCATGGTGAATCATAAGTAAGATGGGTAGGCAAAACACATATCCGTAGCTCACCCTAAATCAAAGAAAGAAAAAAATGATTATTTAACTAAAACAACAAATAAGCATTATTTCAGAAAAAACTATTGAACACAGGTGCCAGTTACGTGACACCAACATCAGCGACAACTACAATTTCACTTCGCTTGCCAGGTCTTTCAAATTCAAGCACAAGGCCAGCAATTTGGGTGGAGGGGGTAAGTCGATTACATTGACCCCAGTGCTCAGTTACTACTTATTTTACTGACCTTGAAAGGATAAAAGACCAAGTCAACCCTGGCAGAATTTGAACTCAGAATATAAAGACAGATGAAATGCCGCTAAGTATTTTGCCCAGTGTATTAAATATTCTGACAGCTCGCAGCCTTATTGAACAATAATATTAACCAATATCTATGTCCACTGAATATCATGCTGAACATATTATCTGATTAACATCACTATATTCTTATTTTTTAATTCTCTTAGACGCAGGCTGCATGGTTAAGAAGTTTGCTTTCCAACTATGTTGCTTTGAGTTCAGTCTAACCGCATAGCACTTTAGGCAAATGTCTGCTGCTTTAACACAGGGCTGATCAAAGCCACGTCAGTGAATAGCAAGAAGCCCATCATATATGCGTGTGTGTTTGTATAGACACACAAACAAAACTTCTGTAGAGTTTGTGTCTACCAAATTCACTCACAAGGTCCAGAGATATAGTGGAAGACACTAGCTCAAGGTGTTATGCAGTGGGACTGATCTCAAAACTACATGGTTGTAAATTAGCCTTCTTACCACACAGCCATGCTAACACTTATACCATTATTTTCACACAGATTCTCTATGCTGATCCTTGATTCTCCTCAACAACCTCTCTCATAAGAAATGTTAAGCACTCAACAACAGTTAATCCACTTTTGGCATTGATTCTTGTCCTCAAAAAACTTAGCCACTTCATTAAACCTAGTATTTAATCGGAACAGATTCTCATTAACTTGAGCAATATGTTTTTCACAAAGCTCCTCCAACACCAGAAGGATATCTGGCTTGATTTTCGTGACTCAAAAGAGTAACCAGTGGTAAACATGGTCTACTCAAAGCATGTCCAACCAAAATTTACTCGTTTTGGTCACTGGACTGCAACTATGCTGGAGCACAGCTTTGAAGAGTTTAGTTCAACAAATTGACCCCGGTACTTATTTTTAAGTCTGGTACTTGTTCTATCATTCACTTCTGTCAAACCACTAAGTCACGAGAATGTAAACAAGCCAATACTGATTATCAAGAACTGATGGAGATAAACACAAAGTCATTCATACACACACATACACAGACACTTATGCACATGCTACAGTCTTTCACAGTTTCTTATTTCTTTATTGCCCACAAGGGGCTAAACATAGAGGGGACAAACAAGGACAGACAAAGGGATTAAGTCGATTACATCGACCCCAGTACGTAACTGGTACTTTATTTATCGACCCGGAAAGGATGAAAGGCAAAGTCGACCTCGGCGGAATTTGAACTCAGAACGTAACGACGGGCGAAATACCGCTAAGCACTTTGCCTGGCATGCAAATGTTTCAGCCAGCTCGCCATCTTTCACAGCTTCTGTCTACCAAATTCACTTACAAGAAACTGGTCAGTCTAGGGCTATACTAAAAGACACTGGCACAAAGTGCTGGCCACACAGTGGGACTGAACCTGAAACCACATGGCTGCAAAGCAAGTTTCTTAACTACACAGCCATGCCAGTGCTGAGAACACATTAAACAAATCATGATATACATACATATTAATACATATAATTAATACACATAATTAATACATTTTTAAAATACCCAGACTTACACTTAAAAGTTCCACACTTCAATTATAGTGTTCAAATATGACATGTTGCACCCATTTGTTCTCTGACATTTTTATATAATGACATTGGTACTATTCCAATATCAACTAACAATGAAAATGGTACCAAATTGATTTCAAACACAATTTGGATGTAAGTAAACAAGAAAAAGAAATGAACTTACAGCTTTGTTGAAATATAAGAAACCTTTTGGGCAGTTGATATTATGGAAAGGAGCGAAACATGTAATCGGGCCATCAATGTTCATAGGGTGTATTCGAAGGGAACCCCGAGCAGTCATGATAATCCAGTGGGGATATGCACCGCATATAAAAACCTACAAATAAAATAAATATGTTTTGTGATTAAAACTTTTTGATAGCATATGTAATTGATAAGAAAATAAACTGTTACTGAGTTTTTCAATGTGAGTCACTGAACTTGCTAGAAATAGCAGACAAATTTCTCCCAAACCACACCCTACTATCTTTTTTAAAGAAGGACACATTGGAGAATGTAGTCCAGAGTACACTAGTCAGCGCCCTAAGTCTGCACAAGCGCCACAACTCAGAATTTCCAAAACTATTCACTTTCTTCAGATGTAAACATTATATGCATAACTTAAATAAGAGAAAAATTAAATATGTAAGAACTTCTTTCTCACACAAAGAAGGGGACATCATCAACATTATTATTTTAATGTCCACTTCTTCATGCTCACATGGGTCAGACGAAATTTTGTGGAGGCAGATTTTTTACAGCCAGATACCTTTCTTGTTACCAACTCTCACCAGTTTTTGAGGCATATATTTCCATGATCAGACATGCTTTTCACAGAAGATGGAGAACGAAGGGCACCGCTTCCATGACAGTGACAATCGTCTACAACTATTACGTGATGTCAATGAGACAGTAACACACATACAACACACACACACACACACACATAAGTAATTAAGATTCAGTTGAATTAGGTACTTAAGTTGAAGCACCAAGTCAATCTGGTATTATCCGCACAGCTCGAAGTAAGGTAAATAAAATCAAAATAAGCAATAGGATTTCAAGTAGTAATGCAGTACAATCGTTTCAAGCGGATCCATTTAATTGAACAATGCACTCATTTTTTTCTGCAGTTGAAAGCGCTGCATTTCAATTGATGTAATGATTGCATTATTCAATTAAACTGAGCTGCTTGAAATGGTAGTACTGCATTACTACTTGAAATCCTGTTGCTTCGAAACGCCTAGTTTAGAATAGAGGCAGCTGATGAAGGAAAAGTTTCATAAGTGGCTCGTCTGTTTTCCTATGTGTTCATTCTGTTGTCTGTAAAAAAGTCCGTTTTTTGTGCTTTATGTTCCCGTTCCTTTTCTGACGTCCTGTACCCGGATATGCATCTATATATACATGTAGATGTAGGTATGTACATATATGTGTGTATACATGCATATGCTCATATATCATTTGTATTATATAT
>NC_068986.1:43974383-44012766 GCF_001194135.2 Octopus bimaculoides
TATATATATATATATATATACACATACATATACAATGGGCTTCTTTCAGTTTCTGTCTACCAAATCCACTCCCAAGGTTTTAGCTAGCTTAGGGCTATATATAGTAGAAGACACTTGCCCAAGGTGTCTTGCAGTGGGACTGAACCTAGAAACTTATGGTTGGGAAGCTCACTTCTTACCACACAGCCATACCTGCACCTAGGATATATGGCAAAAATAATAGGGTACTAGTAAAACTACTTTACAAATATTTCAGTTTTATGCCACTACAATTTGAGAACAATTCTTTCCGGTGTTGACTTCACTTTTCATCTTTTTAACAAAGGGTGAAAGGCGAATATCATAGGGATAATTCAATCAAACATAACCCATATAAATATCTCAAAAATATCGGATTTCCGATTAATCAAATGGGGTTATTAACAAGGAGGTATGTTTCATTTATTGTAAAGTTAAAGTGATTCTACTGATAAGAATAATGAGTGATAGCCACTGCAGCTAGTGTTGCTGTTGACGCCTATTTTTTTCCTAAGTCAGCCTTGTCTAAACAGACATATTGTCTTTTCAGGTGCCAGCGTCACATATAAAGCACGCACACTGGTGCTGTGTAAATGTACCCATGCCGGTGGCATGCAAAAAGCACCCAGCACACTCTGTAAAGTGGTTGGTATCAGGAAGGGCATCCAGCCATAGAAACCATGTCACAACAGACAATTTGGAGTCTGGACAGCTGGACAGCTCCATGTCAAACCATCTAACCCATGCCAGCATGGAAAGCAGATGTTAAATGATGATGATGATGATGACGGACTATACTGCCTAACATGTTCTCTATTTTTTTAAAACAGAAGTAATTTGAGGTATTTGTCTGCTATTTTTACTAAGTCGAGCTATCACAAAGTCTGCAAAAACTGGTAAACATCTAAATGACTGTAAACAAAAAGCAAGAATATTCTCTTTTTCCAGACAAAAGGTTATTCTATAGGGTACATGAAACAAGTATATGATACTCATGTAAAAGAAAAAATGTGTATACTACCTAAGTCTATTAAACTATAAAGAATGGTGTAATTTAAAAATCAATAGATATCTCATTTTCTACTTTGTATCTGTGGAGGCAAAAATCACTATGTAATAATGCATAAAACTATCATTTTGAATATTAAAGTATTGCTATTTTGCTGACAGCATGTATTTCCTTTAATCCCTTATCAAGCTATATATTTCTAATTTCTAAATGGACCAACACAAAGAACTATTTGTAATAAACTAGCACTGAATCTAGAAACTGATGTCTTTCGTCCATCTAATACAACTGAAATCAGAGTTAAAAAGCAGTCCACTTAACTGCTTATACTGAGGCAATAAGACAGCTACTACATGCTTATCAACCAACTACAAAATAGCAGCCAAATCTCTCTCTGAACCACACTCTAGCATATTACAAAAGGAAGGATACATTGCACAATGTGGCACTAAATACCATCTGAAAATAGGTGAAATGGCCATGAGTAAAATGCCTTCAATCATGGGTGTAGGTATGGTTGTAAGATTAAAAAATTCACTAACTTAAGTTGCTCCACCTGGGCTGAACTGCAACAACCTATACTGTTTGCAAAAAGATTGGATTTACATTACTAAATAGATTTTGATGGGGTTTTTCCCTGATTGTTTACAGTAGGACAAACATCATCAAGGCTGACTCTGCCTTTCATTCTTTCAAGGTTGATAAAATAACAACAAGCTGAGCAGTGGGTCAGCATAATTGTCTTCCCTGCCTCCTCAAAATTGCTAGCCTTGTGCCAAAATTATAAAAGAATTTTTAGACAGAATCCTAGAAATAGGTAATTAAAAGTGCATTTTGCATTTATGATGTCCAATTGTACATAAATATCAAAGGCATATTCTTTTATTCTTTAAATTGGTCCAGTCATTTGACTGCAGCCATGTTGGAGCACTGCCTTGAAGAGTTTTTTTAGCCCAACAAATCAACCCCAGGATTTATTTTTTTAAAACCTAGTGTTTATTCTATCAGTCTCTTTTGCTGAACAACTAATTTACAGGGATGTAAACACACCAACACCAGTTGTCAAGTAGTGATGGGGGAACAAACACAGACAAAGACACACACACACATATATACACGACACTTCCAAATCCACTCACAAGGCTTTGGTTGGCCCAAAGCTATAGTAGAAGACACTTGCCCAAGGTGCCACATAGTGGGACTGAACTAAGAACCATGTGGTTGGAAAGCTTCTTACCACACAGCTAAGCTATTTTTTTAATAAAGACACCTAGTAATTTGTCAAAGAAATGAAAGAAAGTAAAAATTAGTGTTTTGAATAAATGAAAAGATAAAAAAGAAACAGGAAAAGTATTTAAGAAATATTCCAAAACAGTTACTTCCTCATGGGAAAGAGCTAAAAAATACTGATCAGAATTTTCTGTCACAAAGTTTTAAAAAATTTCCATCAGTAATGAAATAAAAATTTTTTTTAATTTCCAAAGAAAAAAAAAAGGAAAAATTAGTTTCAACTAATACATCTCTCGAGGGTGTATTGTTGGACATTTTCTCTGCAACATAACTAAGCATACCATTACAGTTTTTTCATGAGCTAACTCTTTTAATACCATCCCACCTAAGACCACCCATAGTTCTATGATACAAACTTCACACTTTAACCCTTTAGCATTTCAACTGGCCATATCTGGCCAAACTATTCCACTTGTTTTATGCTCAAACTGGCCACATTCAGCCTCTCACACCTACCCTATAATGTCATTGTAAAAATAAACAATCACATCATTGAAATCGTGAAGCTACAAGATAATGCATGATTAATTCAAAGCATTGTGGATAATCCTTTCTACTATAGGCACAGGTAAGTCAATCACATCAACCCCAGTACTTGGCCAGTGTTTAATTTCTCAATCCCGAAAGGATGAAAAGCAAAGTTGACCTCAGCAGAATTTGAACTCAGAACATAAGGATGGACAAAATGCCGCAAGCATTACATTTGACAGAGTAATTTGAATGCTAAAGGGTTAAAGTGATCTAATCTAAAACTTTCTATCAAAAGTTTATATTAATTTCATGTTACTTACATCAGCTTAATAAAGATGTAGAGCATTTTACTACATTCTTCATTATTTTTAAAATTAATTGAAACAAATGCAGTATATTTCAACAGAAATGCTATTTATCTTAAAATTTTTTTACCTAAAACTTCAACTCAAAACATAACGCTTATTAAAATACTAGCTTATAAGCCGCACTCTGTGTGGACTTTTAAGCTAGCTCCTGCAGAGAACTAACTGGACTTGCCGCCCAGAACTAAAGAGAGCAATGATAATAAAGCATTTATTGGTACCCTGCCAATATGGTATTACTTTAAATTCAGTTTAAATGAAAAACTTGAAGTTCACAAATATTTGGAGTTCTTTTAAATTTGAATTTTCAATTGTTAGCATATAACAAATCCTCATCCAAACTTGATCACAATGTCGGATGCTCAAGAACCATATGAAGGGCAAATTTTCAATTCCGGAATCATCCCAATTCCAAAAAGGTATAATATGTCTATGCAAAGCAAATGTAGACTGAGATACAGGGGTCCCAGACGGATGGACAGACAGAATTTCATGTTTATTATTATAGATAAATTAATAAAATATTTCATTTAAACTATGAGTCTGAATTATAATAATCAATTCCATGTTTAAAAACTAAGCTTATAAAAGAAACCTTATCTCTTTATATATAAAATTCTTTGTCTTTCTATCTGTTTCCTGTGCATTCTCAAACGGCTCAACCAAATCAAATCAAATTTTACAGGGTCATAGTATTACATCCCATATTTGGATTAAAACAATATAACAGTTTATCTAAAATTAATCTTTCTATAGTCAACTATAATAAAGGACATTTTATACCACCACCACCACCACGTTCCAGTTTTGAATATGAGTGTGTATGTGTCTGTGAGTATGTGTGTTTGTGCATTTGTTATGTACGTTAGACCTCAGAGAGTTAAACACACACACACATCTACACATACATACACATGTGTAGATGAATGTATGTGTCTGGAGTGTGTGTGTTTGCGTGTTTGTTACCTATGTTAAGCCTTAGAGAACTAAATGCACACATCTTCACATACATATACATATGTGATGACTGACAAGTATATGTGTGTGAGTGTATGTGAGAGTATGTATGTGTGAGTATACATACATTTTTGTGATGACTGACACACACACATCTAAAGAGTAAGAGAGACAATTAAAGTGTTGGATGTACAGAAAACAGATTCCATCACATGCCAGGGGGAAAAACTAAAAGTAGTTGATAGCTTCTGTTACCTAGGTGACCAAGTCAGTAGAAGGGGTAGATGCTCTGAGAGCATAGCTGCTAGAATAAGAATAGCCTGGGCAAAGTTCAGAGAGCTCCTGCCTCTGCTGGTAACAAAGGGCCACTCGCTCAAGTGAAAGGTAGACTGTATAATGCATGTGTGCAAAAAACCATGCTACACGGCAGTGAAACATGGGTTGTGACTGCTAAGGACATGCGTAGGCTTGAAAGAAATGAAGCTAGTATACTTCACTGGATGTGTAATGTCAGTGTGCATACATGACTGAGTGTAAGTGCCCTGAGAGAAAAGTTGAACATAAGAAGCATCAGATGTGGTATGCAAGAGAGACAACTGCACTGGTATGGTCATGTGTTGCATATGGATGAGGATGGCTGTGTGAGGAAGTGTCACACTCTAATATTGGAGGGAACCTGCGGAAGAGATAGATCCAGGAAGACATGGGATGAGGTGGTGAAGCAGGACCTTTGAACGTTGGGCCTCACAGAGGCAATGACAAGCAACCGAGACCTTTGGAGATATGCCGTGCTTGAGAAGTACTGGCAAGCCAAGTGAGATCGTAGCCATGGCTGATACCAGTGTCACATAACCAGCCCATTTAAAAGTATCCTTCAATTGTCAGTCAATATGTTGTACTTGAGAACACCTGTTGAATCAAGAGAAATCATAGTCGTGGCTGATGCCAGTGCTGCCTGACGTAAAAAGCAGCATTCGCACATGGCTGGTGGCACATAAAAAGCATGATTCGAGTGTGGTCGATGCCAGCAATGCCTGACTGGCTCCTGTTCTGGTTGCATGTAAAAAGTACCATTCAAGCATGGTTGATGCCAGTGCTGCCTGACTAGCTCTCGTGCTGGTGGTACATAAAAAGCACCGTTCGAGCATGGTTGATGCCATGCTGCCTGTCTGGCTCCCATGCCAGTGGCATGTAAAAAGCACAATTGATGCCAGTGTCGGCTGACTGGCCCTTGTGCTAGAGACACATAAAAAGCACCCACTACAGTCTCAGAGTGGTTGGCATTAGGAATGGTATCTAGCTGTAGAAACGTTGCCAGATCAGATTGGAGCCTGGTGCAGCCTCCTGGCTTGCCAGTCCTCAGTCAAACCGTCCAACCCATGCCAGCATGAAAAGCAGACGCTAAACGATGATGACGTTGATATTCAGTGAGAGAGAGTGTTATCCTGAGGTGTGCATCAATGTATGTCTGTGTGTGTCTGTCTTAGTATATGTATGTGAGAGTGTACGTATGCGTGAGTGTATGTGTGATAATTTTCCAGCTGTAGAAACTCTGCCAAATTAGATTGGAGCCTGATGTTGCCATCCGGTTTCACCAGTCCTCAGTCAAATCGTCCAACCCATGCTAGCATGGAAAGCGGACGTTAAACGATGATGATGATGATGATGATGATTTGGATTAAAACAATATAACACTTTATCTAAAACTACTATAGACAACTAAGTGAATAATTCAACAACTATGTCACATTTTGTATATGAATGTGTATATATCTGTGAGTGTGTGTGTTTGTTGGGTACACAGACATACATTTACACATACATAAAAATATATGTGACAACTGACAAAGAAAATGAAGTGAAAATTTATGCGTTCCTCTCATACCCACAGATACTCCATTTGAATTTAACAAGCTTCAGTTTCTAGTCAAACTAAGTTTTGGTATTTCAATTAACAAATCTCAGGGTCAATCCCTCAAAGCAGTTGGATTTCATTTCTCTACTACATGCTTCTCCTACAGCCAAAACTATGTTGCTTGCTCATGAGTTGGAAGCAACAACAATTTATTCATTTGCACAAAAAATTACACAATGAATATTGTTTACTCTGAGGTGCTTCAAGATTGACAGATTTTCATTTCTAAATTCTATTATCATTACAATTTGGATATTTTTTAATAAAATATAGATATTTTGAAATAATTACAAGAAAAAAATAAATCGACATATTTATTGTTTACTAATCCAAATATGAACAGCAGTAACCGGGGAAAATATTTAGCTAGTTGGATATAAAGCTAAAGAGCTTAAGACAATGCACATGTTGATAAAAAACCAGTAAAGATAGATACAAGACAATGAAGGCATCTCTGCATGGTCATACAACCTGCTAGAGATAACAGCAATATTTCTCTCAAGTAAGGCAGCGAGCTGGCAGAATCATTAGCATGTCGGGCAAAATGTTTAGCAGCATTTTGTCAATCCTTAGATTCTGGGTTCAAACGCCACTGAGGTTGACTTGCCTCTCATCCTTTCAGGGTCAATAAAATAAGTACCAGTTGAACAATGGGGTCAATTTAATTGACTTAGCACCTCCCCAAAATTGCTGGCCTTTTGCCAAAATTTGAAACTAATATTTCTCTCAAGTTACACCTTTACTGTCTTAAAAAAATAAAAAGAAAGGTTTTGGATATTCTAGTCAAAATAAGGGATGGTCAGAACTGTCTCCTCAATCAAAAATAAACGACAGCAATAACTCATAAGGACTACACTGTGTCACATGATTTTCGTCCTTGGATAGCAACTGTTATTTCTTATTTGCTTACCCCTAGAAAATATGAAAAATGGCTAATATTTCCATCAAACTTTGCTTTTCTTACATTTATTCAAACCCCAACCAATCCCTCTCAACACATGGATCTGATGCTCCCCAACTACTCCTGCTCATCATCAGAGATGCACATATTGTCAGCCACTAAGGGACATGCTTAAGTGGTTAAGGTCAAGTAACTGACAAGTAAATCTGTGGTATCGAGCAGAATATTTACTATAATGATATTTCTGCTTCAGCCACTCAGTATTGAATCTGTCTGAAATGTAATGGAAAAAAAGGTCAGTCTCAAAACATTGGTGTTCTGGTCACAAAAGCAAAATTTGAAGGGAATAGTTGTCTTTTCCTTTGATTTCTAGATAGAAGCAGGTAGGAAATAACACTTACTGACCAAAGGGAAAAAAGGAAAAATTTCATTATACAGTGTTATTTATTAACCTACCCCAGAATAACCAGTTATGTCCTCAAAGTACCGCATCAAACAAACATGGCTTTCTTTCAGAATACCGACATCCTCAGTGACTTCCACTCCTTTTTTACGCGCACGAGATGATTTCTTGTCTCTGAGGATAAGATTGTGTTGTATTTTCTTGAATCGGATTTTCAAGTGGTTATCAATTTGAGTTTGGTAAAATGGAAAAGCTTCATATAATAGCAAGTCTTCATCTACTCGAGCCTGGAAAATACATATAAAAGCAAAAACAATCAAATGATGTATTATGGAAATTTGGAAAAAAAAAGATATATATAGGGTGATAAATCTAATATTAATTCAATTTAAAACCAAGTGGCCTACCATATAAAAAAATCTGAAAATTCAGAGAAAATTGTATTACACATGTATAAGGGATGACCACTAGGTGGACATCCAATATGCTAGAAAGAGGTCAGCAACAACCCAGTCACAAAGAAAAATAATGTTCTCCAGAAAAAACTTCGCTAAGCACCAGAACAAGACAAAATGAGAAATATACAGAAATATATATATATATATATATATATATATATATATATATATATATATATATATATATGTGTGTGTGTGTGTGTATATATATATATATATATATATAAAATACAAAATGGGACAAGAACACAAAAAATCCAGACAGTTAGGTGATACAAAAAAGGGACAACAAAACATCCAAATAGACAATACAAAGAAAACAAGAAGAGGTGATTTGGAGTTTTCTTTCCTCAGTCGAGTTCCAGATTATCTTTGCAATTTTGGCTGGTTATACTCGAGATTGCTCCAATCTGGCCAGCCCCAAGGAAAAACTAAGCTAACAGTATTAGATCCCTTGAAAGAAAGCAGCGAATGTATACGAAAACAAGGTAGGGAAAAAAAACGGAGAATGTTACACAAATACAAATAACAGGACATAAAAACAAGTGTCTTTTGACTATGGACAAATTAAATTAAGCTGGCGCGTGTGGAAATAAAGCTTTACGGCAGGGATACAAGATTTCACAGGCACAGGGAGGAATATAGATGTTGCATGGACGACAGCCGAACCAAGAAAGAAAGATCAGGCTTGGCCGAACACCAGTCATGTCGGGAGAGAAGAGAGAGAGGTAGGGAAAGAGGAACAGAAGAAAATAATTACAGGGACACAGTGAAGTGAAAAGAGAAGGATATATATCATCATCATCGTTTAATGTCCGCTTTCCATGCTAGCATGGGTTGGACGATTTGACTGAGGACTGGTGAACCAGATGGCTACACCAGGCTCCAATCTGATTTGGCAGAGCTTCTACAGCTGGATGCCCTTCCAACGCCAACCACTCCGAGAGTGTAGTGGATGCTTTTACGTGCCACCGGCATGAAGGCCAGTCAGGTGGTACTGGCAACGACCACGCTCAATCTCACTCGAATGTCTTTACACATGCCACTGGCACAAGTGCCAGGATGGCGATGCTGGGCACAGGTGCCATCACGATTTTACTTTCGCTTGCCCCAACAGGTCTTCGCAAGCCAAGTTTTGTGTCCAATGAAGGAGAAGACGTTGGCATGGGTGCCAGTCGTCGAATTTAGTTCGATTTCAATTTCACTTGCCTCAACAGGTCTTCGCAAGCGGAGTTTAGTGTCCAATGAAGGAAGGCACACATAAGGCAGAGGCCTTGGATTTAGGTCTCACTTGGCATGCCGGGTCTTCCCATGCACAGCATATTTCCAAAGGTCTCGGTCAGAAGTCATCGCCTCGGTGAGACCCAATGTTCGAAGGTCATGCTTCACCACCTCATCCCAGGTCTTCCTAGGCCTACCTCTTCCACAGGTTCCCTCAACTGCTAGGGTGTGGCACTTTTTCACACAGCTATCCTCATCCATTCTCGCCACATGACCATACCAGCGCAATCGTCTCTCTCGCATACCACAACTGATGCTTCTTAGGTTCAACTTTTCTCTCAAGGTACTTACACTTACCTACAATAATTACAGCAGTTGTTGTAAATGCCAGCCTCCACTGTCATTCGTTAAACATGTAGAGAGGTTTTTATCATATTAGAGAATGATGAATGTATTACACTAGAGAAGTAAAATTTAGCTTACCAATAAATGAGGCCGTGAATTGCGACAACCAAGCCCAACCAACAGAAGCTCCTTAATAACTGGCATATCACCAATAACTTTTTCTTGTCGGTCACTACTACTACTAGTATTGCTCATACTGCAAAAGAAAAAGAAAACGATTATTTGGAGGGGGGGGTTGTTAGTTTGTTTGGATTTGGTGAATGAGGTCATTTTTTTTTTTATCTGAATAAACGGAAATAAATCAAAACATGACTGTGTATTTAATCCTTTGACACCAACTCAACTAAGACGACCTTTAATTCAATTACACAAAGAAAAAAAACATCCATTTTAAAATTTTCATATTTACATTACGATCATCCAACAATTTTTTATATAACAACCTTTTGTTAACTTATGTTCCAAACATAGGCTGCATTACGAAGAAGTTGCTTATTTTACGAAATCCTTCCAAAATTAATTGAAACATAAAGGTAGTATATTTCAATAGAAATCATTATCATTATTCTATTGTTCATTTTTCCATCTTGCATGAGTAAGATGAGTCAGACAAAAACTTGTTGAGGTAGATTTCCTGTGGCTAGATGCTCTTGCAATAACCAACCCTCCCTTGTTTCCAAGAAAGGTAATATTTGCCAGTCATTTATTCAACCAAATGAACACCTCGGAGGCCAAATACATTTTCATAAAAGATTGTAAGCAAATGATACTGTCTGTAGGAACAGCGATTTAATTTTCAATATATGCACAAACAAGAGGAAGACAAAAAACACATAACATGACAATCTTCTTTCAGTTTCCATCTACCAATTCTATAAAATATAAGTCAGTCTGCAACCATAGTAGAAGATGTCAACTAAAGCAGAAGATGCCATGCAGTGGAAATGAACTTTATGCCACATAGTTCTCACGCAGACTTGTTAACCACCAAGCCATCCCTACACTTATATGCGGTGACATTTGTGACTGAAGGAAGACCCCTTCAGTCACAAATGATCATGGGATTACACCAAGAAAGTTCCCCTCCAAGGCACAAGTCCAGGCAAAATTGTTTGTGGAAGATCAGCAGTCACCCATGCATATCAGTTGTTGTTCAAGAGAAAGGCAAAGACCAATACAGCTTGGCACCAGTGATGTTGCAACTCATTTCTACAGCCGAGTGAACTGGAGCAATGTGAAATAAACAAATATTAAAAAATATGAAGCAGCCCAAATGGATAAGTTTTGATACCTCTCACTTACTGATCAATAGATAGTTTTTGTCCTGCAGCAAATTATATCAAAAGGCAACACACTTAACTCTTTAACAGAGTAATCTGAAGATCACTCTGTCAAATGTAATGCTTATTTCTCCATATTGCTTTGAATTCATCATATATGAAGTGGAATCAAAAAGTTCCAGGACTAGTTATGTTTAATAAAAAATAACTTATTTACCTAAGTTTTAACATCACCTTCTTCCAACATCATCTTCTTCCAAACAGTCACCTTATACAGCAATACAACCATCCCAGTATTCCTGTCACTTTTGGAATCCAGCCTGGAAGTCATTTTCCATAAGCAAGACAAGGACCTTCTGCAATTCCCTCTGGATATCAACAGTGTTAAAACAGTGACCTTTGAGCTGCAATTCTCTCTGGATATCAACAGTGTTAAAACAGTGACCTTTGAGCTGCATTTTCATCTTGAGGAAGAGATGGAAGTCTACAGGTGATAAGTCTGATGAATAGGACAAGTGCAAAAATGATACCTTGTTGATTTTGGCAACAAACTCGTGAGTGAGGAGAGTTTGGTGACAGGGTGCATTGTCATCATGAAGAATCCAATTCTTTGCGCTCCACAGATCCAGTCGCTTTCACTAAATGTCCTCCCTCAAACACTTCAAAACGTCACAGTAGAACTCTCAATTGATGGTCTGGCCCTGGGGGACAAATTCTCAATGCACAATACCACATTTCCATAAGTGATGCTTGTAGCAGGTCTTCCAAGGATGTTCTTCCACTTTTGAAGTGCCTGTTCCACTCGAAACACTGTGTACCACCTGTTGCCTCATCGCCGTAAGATTGTCAAAGTATTTCAATGTCTCTGTAGCAGACTTACCAAGTTTAACACAAAATTTCACACTGGCGTTTTGTTCCTGTCCATGATAAAATCGCAGGCTACAGCATACATGTGATCAGAAAAACAGAAATTTTACAACTTGTGAAGTAAACACATCGATGAAGGTCACTGCTTGCTCTCACTGCACACGCAGCTGTGTGCTGTCATCTGTTGGCATGCTACAGAACTAGTCTGGAAACTTTTTGAAACCACCTCATATAATCTCATCCCTTTCAGATTTCAATGATCTGATTGCTTATATTTTGAATAATATTGTATAAGTATGAGAGGCTGGATCTTGCTTGCTTGAACATAAAACAAGTAGAATATTTAGTTTAAAAGCTAAAGGGTTAAATCTACTTGACTAAGCTATCATGCATAATTAATAAATCATTATAATCTCTAAATCTTCTTATGTTCTTGGGATGACTTTAAATTGCATCTAGTATTGAGGTCTGTTTCAGGAGTTCCAAGATTTGTGGGAGTGTAGAACCACCTCTTAACTATTATTGTTCCCAGGTCTATTCTGACCCAGAGTACTAGCACCTGTCAGGGTCCCAGATCTGAGTTAATTAGCACGTAAATAAAGTCAGCTGTAAACATGGGAATAAACAGCCCCAGATCAATCAAATCACGGATGGCACCTTGCTAAAGCCTCACATCTTATAAGCACCCAAGCCACAGTTAAGTTGAAATCATGGGATGCAGTATGGCAGACATGAACTATTGAGCCAATGGCAAATGTCACTAAATGCTGAGCAGATGAACAGTCAACAAACTGTCAATGGCCAGGATCAACCAGTTTAGTTAGCAATCTACTGCTATCATTTGTAGTCACAGCAACCGCAGATGAGACATTCAGCTATTGATTAACTAATATGATTTATTGGTCTGGGCGAGTTGCCTGACTGAATCCTGATTAGGATGATGATGACGGCCTCTAAATTATAATTTGGTAGATGTAAGAATATTACCTCAAAAGAAAAAGAATTATATAATTTATTCAGAAAACATTAATATAAAAAACAACTGCATAAAGAAGTGCCAATCCCTAAATGTAGAGGGAACCTGTGGAGGAGGTAGGCCCAAGAAGACATGGGACAAGGCAATGATGTAAGATCTTCAGGTGCTGAATTTCATGGAGACAATGACAAGTGACCAAGACCTTTGTCGATTTGCTGTTTGATAAGACACTTCAAGCCAAGTTAAATTGTAGTCGTAGCCAGTGTCGGAAACACATAAAACACACCCATACCAGTGACATGTAAAAGGCACCCACTACATTCTGTGGAGTGGTTGGCACTAGGAAGAGCACCCAGCCATAGAAACCAAGCCAAAACACACTGGAGCCTGCTGCAGCTCTCTGGCTTACCAGATCCAGTCAAACCATCTAACCCATGCCAGCATGGAAAACAGATACTAAATGATGATGATGATGATTATATATATATACACACACACATATATATATATATATATATATATATATATATATATATTGGTGGAAACAAGCTTTTTTTTTTCACATAATAAATGGAAACTATCCTAGAACTTAAGGATGGAAGAGACACAGCATTTTACATACCTAGGCCTTACAGATAATTCTGTCATTTGCACACTGTCCACCAAAACCTTTTGTCCCATAGGAAAATTCTTTACATAATAGGTCATTCGAAAATCAGGTAAGGTATAAATCTGCAAAGAAAATAATGAGATACTTCTTGATTTTTCTTTTTTACACACTTGAAATAGACAAAAAAAAACAAACACAAAGAGCAACACTGGTATACAGGAAGCAAAGTGATCCCTTCCCAAATAGAATCAAAACAAAAGAAAAGATTCTACAAAAAGTATACCACCACAACAAAGCATAATATCATCCTCTCATATTTATACATCATCATTTAACATCATTTTTCCATTCATGCATGGATTAAATGAAATTTAAGGCAGATTTTCTGCAACTGGATGCCCTTCCTATTGCCAACCCTCACTATTTTCCCATAGCTAGACATGTTTCTCCAGGAAGACTGGAAATGAACAAGCTTGCTTGTATGACAATGATGCTCTTTTACAATAATCACATGATATCTAGACAAGGGTACACACAAACACACATATATACATAGACATACAGGGTGCAATGAGTAAATTGTCACCATTTTATATTTTTAATTTCGTGCATGTGCATTATTTGCTTTTGATTTTGTCGACTACACATTATAGTATGGTCAGTTGGGCACTGTCTGTGAGAAAAACATCACCATGATGCAATTCACTCTGCCAGAAATTTGGAAACATGTTGTACTGCTTGGCATTTGTGCCGGAAGCTCCAATATGAACAGATGGTGAACACACAGAACAAATATTGGCTTGCTGTGTCTCTAAAACATGTACCGAGAGTGATAAAAATCAAACTTCCAGTTAACATCATGGTGTTTGGAGTGATCACTAGTGATGGTGACATTATGCCTCCATTCATCTTCCCACACGGCCTCAGACTCAACATGGAGGCCTACATCAAGTGCCTGGAGGAGGTAATGCTGCCCTAGGTCAAGAGGGTGGCTACTGGAAGACTATGTCTGGCAACAGGACCCTGCACCAAGCCACACAAGCAGGAGAATCCAGTCATGGCTGTCAGACAATTTCTGCAATCACATCACTCCTAACATCTGGCCACCTAACTTCCCAGACTGCAACCCCCTTGAGCGAGAGGCCAACAAAACTCCTTGTAACATCAAAGATGAACTGAAAGCAAGGATTATGACAGCATTCACCAACTTAAACAAGGAGACCGTCCAGAAGAATTGCAGGAGATTCTGAAGTTATCCAGAGGCCGTGGTTGAAGCCAATGGCAATTTTATTGAATAAATTTACTCTTTAGTATTTCAAGATATTTTTATGTAATTTTGGAAAATATATCTGCTAAAATGATACGTCAGTGTTATTTTCATTTTTGCATAATTTAGACAACAATATATTCACCAGACCCTGTACATATATACATTAAGTGGTCAACATAAGGAAGAGCATCCAGCCATAGAAACCATGCCACAACTGACAGTTGGAGTCTGAACAGCTCCCTCATGTCAAACCGTCCAGCCCAAGCCAGCATGAAGAGCAGACATTAAACAATGATGATGATTCAATGGCCCTTATTCAGTTTCCCTCTAGTAAATCTACTCACAAGGCTTTGGTTAGCCTGGGACAATAATAAAGGACTGTCCAAGGCGCAACACAGTGGGACTAAACCCAAGACTACATGGTTGGGAAGCAAACATACCAGCATCCTAATCTTTTATGCAGAAATAATTGGATTACTCAGTATAACACCATTACATGACTGGGGTGCTTTTAGTGGAATCCATTTTGATGCAAGTGTTCAGGCTAGATGTCTGGTCTAAGGATAATTTCCTCCCTTCCAGCCCTGGAAACCCCTGAAAAAGGTCATAAATCATCATCATCATCGTTTAACGTCTGCTTTGCATGCTAGCATGGGTTGGACAATTTGATTGAGGACTGGTGAACCAGATGGTTACACCAGGCTCCCTTTTTCCTTTAATAAATCCACTAAAGAAAATTACACCAGCTAATGACTTTGATGACCAACCATGTCTTCGATTTTACTTCCATTCATCTTCTTTCACATAATGTACCACTTCACAGTCATATTCAGCTCATTCCTCAGAAATCACTTCACTCTTCAAAGCACTACCCTGTTTCATTGCCTTATGGAATTACGCATCTCAAACTAAATGTTTAAACTCACCTCAAGTACACCATTTTCCCGACATATTACAACCCAATAAGAAGCTTTTATTTCTTTTTTTTGGTAGATATCAGATGGACTGAAGATGAAATGAAATGAAAACAATCAATGTAATGAGCTGCACTAATTAGCAATAATTACAGTAAGAGTAAAATTTTAGAAGGTAACGTAAACAAAATTTCTTAATGAAAATATATCAGACTTAACAAATTCACTAAATCATAAGCACATATAGAGTTACAGGCTCGCTCTCTGAGTTTAAAGCTAAGATGCTTTCTGTAGAAGTTCATTTTGCAACCACATCGTTTCAGGTTCAGTCCCACCACAGAACCTAGAGTAAGGTTCTTCTACTATAACCTCAGGTTGGCCA
This sequence comes from Octopus bimaculoides, assembly GCF_001194135.2. Lineage (NCBI taxonomy): Eukaryota > Metazoa > Mollusca > Cephalopoda > Octopoda > Octopodidae > Octopus > Octopus bimaculoides. The sequence goes on from NC_068986.1 coordinate 43,990,096, forward strand.
AATGCCTTGTGAGGGAATTTAGTTGGTAGTGTAGGAGTCGTGTGTGTGTGTGTGTGTGTGTGTGTGTGTGTGTGTGTGTGTGTGTGTGCACACATATGTTGGTGTGTGCATGCATGTCTTTGTCTCCCATTGCTTGTAAATGGTACTGGTTTGTTTATGCTTCCATAGCTTGGTGGTTTAGCAAAAGGAATTGACAGAAAAAGTACCAGGCTTAAAATAAGCACTGCTAGGGGTGGGGAGTCAATTGCCAATCTGATTGACTGAAGCTTTCAAGGTGTGTGCCCCTATCATGACTGCTGTCCAATGACTAAAACAAGTAAAAGGCTAAAAGAAAAGAACATTTTTATGTGTTGCTGGTAGAACCATCAATATTCAATATTAGCCTGTGGGAAGATATGAAATAAGTACTGTATGCTAACACTCAGTAATTATAGTGATGACACAGCTTATAGATTTGTACTCCTTACAAAACTAATCTATTGCTAGAATTGGGCCAGTGAGAGCTGAATGCTTTTGTCAGATACACAGCATATTACTGAAGACAGAAGTTGAAACCTCTGTCCATTACTGGCAAGACTATACCATGTTCATTTCTGCTTTCAACTTATCTAGCACTAAATAAATTTCTTGCTTTTAATCCTAACATAACTAGTTCAATACAGGCAATGTGAACATAGCTAGATGCCTAATTATCTTCTAAAAGTGACAAAAGGTCCAGCATAATAACAAATTTAAAGACAGAAAAATAACTTAGTAAACGAATAGCTAATTCAAGCATTATGTTAACAAACTGCTTTGTCATAGGTAGCTCTTAGTTTAAAACTGGATACAGCTAGATTGATCTCTAACATTCTAAAAATCAATCAACAGACTCATTATATTCAATGAATAAATTCTGGAGACCCAAAATATGTCTATCAGACTTATGTTTATGACTTATCAGAAACTACCTGATATATGTATACTCAATCAGTTTAATTGAAGTTTCCAAATAGTCATTATCAAATGATTTATTACCTCTGTTTAGGAGCATGTTTATTGCTATTGTTTACAGTTTTCCCAAACACAGATTCAGATTCTCCATACAGTAATTCATCTTCATCATCAATGAAGCTGGAGAGAGAGGAAATAAAATAAAAAAGGTTACAAACATGAAAATAATAGGGGAAAAATAACGTTTTGGTAAATCATATAAATTTCAATGTACTATTTCAAACACACGTACACACATGAATATACACATAAATGGTCACATTCACGTAAACACATATGCACAAACATGTTAAACACACAAAAGCACATGTTAATACACACATACACATACGCCAACAGAGACATATTTATTCCAACACATACATGCAAATGCTCAAATTCAAAACACAACAAAATTAACACTGAGTAACCAAAAAGCAGAAAACATTTGATTAGAAATAGAACTTGAATTTCTTTTACAATGGCATTAGAATTCAGGATTAGTTACCAAGATTTTAACATGAATTTCAAATTCCGCCAAGGTTGACTTTGCCTTTCATTCTTTCAAGATCAATAAAACAAGTACCAATTGAATACTGAGGTTGATGTAATCAACTTACCTCCTCCTCTGAAATTACTGGCCTTGAGCCAAAATTTGAAACCAACATTTCCACTAAAACTAAAATAATCTTTATGTGACCATTCAATAAAAGGACAGAGTGAAAAAAACCCACAATTGAAAAATAGAGAATCAAGTAAGTACCTGCAAGTGAGATTACTAGATAACCGTTCTTCTGGTATTTTGTGTACTTTGGTAAATTCCAGTGGGTTTGCAGAATATGTATCGGCTTTGATCGTTGTTGTGGTAAATAACCCACTGAGATCTTTATAGGCACATAAACTGATGATTTTGTTTTTCTGAAATAGTTATAATACATTGTTTTTGCAGTTAAAGCATTTTTATTATTTTGAGGAGTAGAAATTCCAGATTTTTAATTATATATAAATTAAAATGAATGAAAAGAAAGGACAAAAGGGAAAAAGAAAATAAAGTGAAGAAAAGGAAAAATGAAAGAGAAATGAAATAGGTATAGGCATGACTACATGGTTACAAGTTTCACTTCTCAACCATGTGGTTTCAGGTTCTAACCCACTGTTTGGCACTTTGAACCAGTGTCTTCTATTATAGCTTTGGGTTGACCAATACCTCGTGAATTAAATTTGATAGATGGAAGCTGTACAGAAGCCCATCGTATGTATGTGCATGTGTGTGTACCCTAGTCTTGACATCATGAGAAGGCTGTGAGTGAGTATCATCATCATACAAGCTATGATGTTTGTTTCTAGTCTTCCACGAGAAACATGTCTAGCTATGGGGAAATAATACTTTGCTTGGAAACCTGAGAAGGTTGACAACAGGAAAGGCATCCAACTGCTGAAAATCTGCCTCAAAAAGTTTTATCTAATCCATCTAAGCACAGAAAAGTGGACACTAAATGTTGATGGTAACGATGACAATGATGATGATGACAACAATGATGATGACATTGACAATGATGTTTTACCTGTTGTAACTGTGGTTTGGTGACTGCAAGTCGGACACCACTACCAAAGTTGTCAGCTCTTAGGGACAATAACACCACCTGGCCTTCTTCACTCATAACCAACAAGAAAGGATCAGCAACAGAGCAGTGAACAATAGGTGAACCCACATCAATGGGAATATGTTGCAGTTGTTTAACTGTAAAAGAAATTTTCATAAATATTAAAAGTAAACAAATCATAAAATTATTTTAGCCTAAACAGTATAAGCCTTAACAGTATAAGTGAGATTTTTATCTTTGTGAAAGTCTTAGATTGTTTTTACCAAGACAACAAACTGAAAATAATTGATCATCCTTTTTTTTTTATAATTCAATTTATTCAAGTTTCTATAAGATATCCTACAACAGTTACTATGAAAGAAATAATGATCTAAAGTATTTCATCATTATTTAACATCTCTTTTTCTATGCCAGCATGTGTTGGTTCAACATGAACTGACAAGCTGGATGCCCTTCTTAATGCCAACCACTTTTACAGAGTGTACTAGGTGCCTTTTTCATGACATCAGCACTTGTGAAGAATCTAACTGATGAGAAGCAAAAAAAAACTGTCCAGAACAGTGGAGAAAAGTCGTTGCTGACCTCCTTATGGTGTGAAGGGCTTAAGTAAGTACAAAATTTAAATAGATTTGCAATTACTATGACTAAAACTAGAAACCAATTTCACAAGGTAGTTGTTATTAAACCCAAGATCAAACCTAACTGAGCAGACCAATGATCAATGATATTCCAGTTGTGATCATTGACCCTCAGACTACATTAACGAATATGTCCTTTTCTAAGACAATATGATGTGACTCAAAGAGATTTAGCTGCTAATTCTACCAGAATACACAGTCAAATAGACGTTTGTCATTGGTTCATGAATTTCTTCAAGAGTGTCTGGTTCATAATAAGGCAGTTGTGTGCAACTGGACGAAAAAGAACTAAATCTTGTATATACCATAAAACAACATATGCATATATTATGGAATAATCAAGTGACAAGGTTGAAGTCATGGGACTGCAACATGGTGGATTGTGAAGAGGTAATGGAAGAGCACAACTAAGGCAATGGTGCTTCTTACATTGATGCTGAGTGGAGGAATCCCAGATCAATGGTCAGAATCACCAAGCTCTATCAAGAGAGTAACTGCAACACATCCATAGGGGTGGCATCTATAGTTGTGTAATCAACAAATGAAAGGTTCACTATGACTCAAGTTCCCAATTCAAATTCATAACAATAGATTTGGATGGTGACAGAGCATCGTGGGGAATCCGCAAAAGCAGTAAAAAAAAAAGTGATGAGGAAACCCTATAAACTTGGAAAGAATTGACAAGAAAGAAAGGAACAATGACATATCAACAACAAAATTGAGACTAGATATAACTTAACCAAAACAGCACTTTAACTAGAAACATGAAATCAATATGTGTGTGATATTTGACAGCACCAGTTGAAATAAATAGTTATACCACCATTAACACCATTTCATATTTTCTGTTGTAAGGCTATCAAGGAAGCACTTATTAAAGGAGCTGAAAAGAATTTTAAATTAAAGAAATTTGTAAGTAGAAGGAGTGAGTGTGTATTCTTCTCTTCGTGAGCATGTTGATCACAATCAAAGAATCCCCATTGTTTACAATTCTCCATGAAAGTATGTCCAGGTTGTTTGTTGTTTGACAGACTAAGAGAAATATTACTGTGCTACGAAATAGGTAAGGGTTGATGACAATAAGAGCAACCATTCATAGAAAAATCTGATTCAAAGTTTCTGACCCAGTCACAATTTTTCGAAGGCAAGGGAGAGAATTCTAGTGGTCAAAATGAAATAGAGATACTCAGGGAAATTTGGAAACGTTGGAAAATTACAACACGAATATCAATCAATATATTCCAACAGTTGTTTCTGTTCAGTTATGTTGACAATCTGAAACTTTTATTTCCTTAAATGCAGTTGTATGATTGATGGCTACACATTTTGTATATTGCATTCTGAAATTAGCCAGCACTCTTTCAACAGATTTTTCTTAATTAACTCAAACTGAGTTTTGTAATAGCAATTTACTGCTAAACTTGCTGACTCAATCAGTATCTAGTCGAGATTATAACTGTCATTTGATACTGGGACATTTTGAATACTGATACCAATTAGTTTTTTTTTTTTTTTTTTTTTTTTTTTTTTTTTTTTTTTTCACTGTTTCCTTATTTAACCTCACATTAGCTCTTTAAATGTGAAATTAAATTTCATGGTTACTCAAGTAACGGTACAAAATATCTACCAAATTATAAAATTGGTATTTTCTGCAAGTCATGTTGCCTCAATAAGCTGGACACGTCTCAACAAAAAATAATTCCTCAGATAGCTTTCTGCAAATAAGGGTAATGAAATTTTGAATGGATATATCTGATTTATGCAGTTAAAAGGGCTAATAATTTTCCTTCTTATTCAGTTTACCATTACTCAAACTGTAGCAATTTGGTGTTAAATACAAATACTGCCAAACTAAGAGTGACAAACTGGTCTATTGACATTGGATGATTCCAACCAATGTCCTGCCAAAATTAATTGCACTCCTCTCCTATGACTCAGTCTTGCATACTACATGGTGACCTCATTAGTGCAGGTGGCATGAAAAAAAGCACCCAGTCCACATTGTAAAGTGGTTGGCTTTAGGAAGAGCATTAGCCATAAAAACCCTGCCAAAGCAGACATTTGAGCTCAATGCAGTCCTTGGACACTTTAAATCCAGTCAAACTGTCCAACCTATGCCAACATAGAGCATGAACACTAAATGATGATGAACATGATTTAACATTAGATTCCTTCCCTAAAGTGAAGAAAAGTCAATCATGCCTTTTTTCATTTTTTTTTATATTTAACTGTCAGGTATGTGTGTGTGACTGGGTGGTTAAGAAGCTTGCTTCCCAACCAAGAGGCCTTGGGTCCCGTCTTACTGTGCAGCATCTTGGGCAACTGTCTTCTATAATCCTAAGTCATCCAAAGCCTTGTGAGTGGATTTGGTAAACAGAAATAGAAAGAATCTCATTATACATGTGTATATGTGTGAGTGAGTGAATGAGTGTATGTGCCTGTGTGTGCCCTTGTCTAGAAATGAGCATCATTGTCATACAAGCAAGGCTGTTCAGTCTTCCATGAAAAATTTGTCTGGTCATGGGAAAATATTACCTTGCTTGGAAAAAGGCAAGGATTGGTGACAAGAAGAGCTTCCAGCTGTGGAAAATCTGCCTCAGTAAATTCTGTCTGACCTAAGCAAGCTTGAAAAACTGGATGGTAAATGACGATGGAGGAGGTGGTGGTGGTGGTATCAGGTAATTTAAATTCCTAAATTTTAAATTTGAACAGTTCAGTTTGAAAAAAATCAAGCAGCAACTCCTTTGTTCAATCAAATGTATAATGTCTGTTTCCCATGCTAGTGATGGTTAAACAGGGAGATAGCTGAGGCAAGATTTTTAAGGCAAGATGCTCTTCCTGTCACAAAAACCTTATCTGTTTTTCAAATAAAAAAGAAGTTTTATTCCAGAGAAATTCCAAGTGTAGATCTAGTGAACGATTCGTTAACGAAAAACGCCAACAACTGTCACTGGCTGCAGCCTAACTACAAGGTGTCGTCACCATCTGTAGCATAGTACACAGCAGATAGTAAGCATTCAAATAAACACATGCACATATACACCCTATGAGATTCCTTAAGTTTCCATCTACCAAATTCCCTCACTAAGCATTGGTGGGCACAGAGCTATAGTGAAGACACTTGCCCAAGGTAATGCACAGTGGGAATGAACCTGAAATCAGATGGCTGAGAAGCAAACTTCTTTAGCACAAAGCCATGCCTGTGCTTAAATATTTAAAATAAAATCTGAATGTTGTTATAAATTATAACAGTACAAACCTCCTTCTAAAAGACGTACTCCCATAGGAGACACCTGAACAATATATTTATTATCTCCTATGTTCCCAGCAAATACAGTTGGTGTTTGTGTGCTGAAGCCACTGTGGTCGAGTTCCATAATTTCTTGACCGGTCTGTAATATCTAGAAAGATTAATACAAGATAAGAGAAAATGTAAATAAACATAATTCAGTTAATTTAAATTACTACATAAGTAAATGACAGAACCAAAATAATTACAACAGAAAGAAAAAAAAACTAATATAAAAGACTTACCATGCTAGAGTCACTTTTACTTAATATTAAAAATGTATGGCCATCTTCAATATCTTCTTCAGAAATTGCTTTACCATCTTTTTGTGTTACATCTTCACCGATACCCTTTTTCTCATCGCTTTTCTCTTCATTTTCATCTTTCAACTAAGAATGAAATGAAAAAAAATTTTCCTATCTTATACAGTTCAAAAACCAGTTTCATTTCATATGAACTTGGTAAGAAATAACATACATTAGAAATTAATATTCGTAAATTACTTGAATATAATGTATGACTTAAAGGTTTGGTTGCTGTTTAGTTACATATTTAGGAGTTGGTTATTGATTTACTTATTGAATTTAGTTACCAATACTGTTGTACATAGGGTAAATGTGTTTGAAAGTTGTGGTTTCTTTGGTATGTTTGTTCCCAAACAACACTTATTTTAGTGCTGTTGATACCACCAAATTGAATGATACTGCCCAGGTGTCGAAACTATAATGATATCCGTGGGGTAGCTGATGATGGATTGTTGGTATGGCTGTTTTTGTATATGTGGAATAGTGTTATAACACTTCCTTTTGATATGTACATTTTTCTTTTTCAATCATCTAATAAATATTTTAAGCATTGTTAAAATCAGCTAGAGATAACTTTGAGATATACATATGGTTTACCATAAAATTGAAAAGCTCATGTACGGGGAGCAGACTATACTGAGCTCTTTCAAATCCTACAAGAAAATTACCTTACTACTCATAAAGAAATAAAAGATGAAGCCGCCAAATACTACATGCTCTATCCTGGACTTAACCACCTTATTCCATAATGGTTCAAAACAATGCAACACATGTTTAACAGAAAAATATCATATTATAAACCATGTTATGAAAGCAGCTAATATGGAAGAGAATTTGTTCACATGTGATGCAGGTTGAGTTTGTACTAGGATGATGTATCATCAATGTCCCCTTCTTAATGTAAGATCTACAGGGACTCTAAGATAACAGTAAGTCAATGTGTGTGTCAGTGTGTGAAGCAAGCTGTAGCTTAATAACTGCTTCAAATTTGATGTTAAAATTTGGTTCAGTAAACTGGCAGTAAAATACCTGTGATACTTCAAACCAAGGCAACATACTGGCAGAATCAGTAAAACTACAGGTAAAATGCTATCTGGTGTTTACATACATTCTTTATGACACCCATCCATCTTCACAGCTCACTATTCCTCTGATAGTCATGGAACAGAGTCCTCAGACATGTTCTTCAGATCTTATTAGAAGCAGCTGTCAGCAAGACCAACTGAAGCAATTTCCTGTACATATCCCTGTATCTGAGTTTGGATAACTGGTGTTAGTCAAAACCTTTCAAAGTAGGTGAACTCTACCAGGGAATCCTGTTGTCACCTCTCCTTTTCATATAATTTTTATGAAGTGCATTGAAATGTCCGGCCGGGGAGGAAGTGAAGTCAAAATTGATAAGAGTATGATCAGCTGGTTAATATTAGCAGACAACATGGTACTATGGGAGTACGTCTTTTGGAAGGAGGCATATATTATCAACCCTTTCGCATTCACATTATTCTGTCAAATGTAATGCTTATTTATTCACATTGTTTTGAATTAATCATGCATTATCTTGTAGCTTTGAGATTTCAGTGAAGTGATTGTTCCAAAGGGCTGCTGAAGTAACTTTACTTGATAGAATGCATAACTCAGAGATCAGGGAGTTACTACAGATAAAACCACTACTTCTCCACATGGAGAGGTACAACAGGCATGTGGTTAGGATGTCTAACCACATGGTTAGACATACAGGACAGATTTTAGGGGAAAGGTCAACAAGCAGGAGACTCAAAGGTAGACCACTTGCAAGATGGTTGGATAATATCCCTTACAACAAGGAAAAATTAATATAATGGGTGAAAAATAAGAGTTCCGATAAAATGCTTTGAAATATTTGTTCTAGCTCTTTACATTTTGAGTTCAAATTTGTTTCAAGTCAACTTTACCTTTCATCCTTTCAGGTACAATAAAATAAAATACGAATCAAACCACTGAGAGTAATTTAATAAACTAATCTTGTCCTCTTAAATCTCCAGTTTACATAAGAAATTATCTTTACCAGATAATAATAAATTAATCAATATCAGTTTTAATTTTAAGAAAAATAAAGAACCTCTTCAAAAAGAACTCACATCTGTTTTCAAGATGTCTTCATCAGTTATTGAATCTGCTTTGCTTCCAAATACTGTCCACATGTCCAAGCAGCCAAACAGCTCAAATGTTGTCACAACTTGAGGACGGATACTCCGCTGAAATAGTTAAATAAATAATACTGAGAATAATTTTATTTTATAATTATTTCATTTAAATTATAATTATGATATTTGGTTGATACACAGATTCTCATAATGCTGGTATTTACTTCCAGACTTTGCAACGCTAAACTGCTGAGAGAAGAATCTTTTCTTGGTTAAGGTCACAGACTATCTTTGAGTAAGATTCTTTGATTTTGGGAAAGTGAAGCACAAACAAAATAAATAACCTGCCCAGAAACACAAGTGTGGACAACTGGTAGATTGTATCATTGTTTCTATGAATCCAGATTCAGGTTTTGTTTTCAGTATTTTGCTGCCAAGATTTGACATAAGCATCATAAATCCATAAATATATTCTATCTGGTGTTGATTCATACAGGTTGGGACATTTATCTAAAAGCACAGAAAGTAAGTGTTGATACCAATATAAGGTAGCATTAACATGATAATATAATTTACTAAGTATGTCAGTTCACAATTATAGTTTTTATTCTTTGTCATGAAAGACTATTTATAAACAAGACACTTACCACAAAGTCTTCAAATGGTTTCAAGAAGATGAAAGCTTAATTTACATGGAGTGAGACAATGGAAGCATGGCTATTTGGATGCTGGTGATTTAGCACAGCTGACTGGACATTGAAACTGTTCCAGTGCTAATAGTTTTTGGCACTGGAGGCAAACACACACACGCTCATGAACATAAGTGCTGGCAGAAATACACACATACAGATACAGTAAGAGAGAGAGAGAGAGAAAGACATTACAATTCATTAATTAAACATCATCATCATTTAACATCCATTTTCCATGTTGGCATGGGCTGGACAGTTTAACTGGAGCTGGCAAGCCAGAGAGCTACACCAAGCTCCACACATCTGCTTTGGCATGGTTTCTACAGCTGGATGCCCTTCCTGATGCCAACCACTTTACAGAGTATACCGGGTGCTTTTATGTGGCACCAGTATGGTTGCTTTTTACGTGCCACCATAAACACTTTCACTCTCCTCATACACATAACACGAGAGAGAGAGGAAGAGAGAGAGAGAGGAAGAGAGAGAGAGAGAGGAAGAGAGAGAGAGAGAGGAAGAGAGAGAGAGGAAGAGAGAGAGAGGAAGAGAGAGAGAGGAAGAGAGAGAGAGGAAGAGAGAGAGAGGAAGAGAGAGAGAGAGAGGGGGGGGAGAAGGAGAGAGAATTAGCAAAACATTCAGATGTTTCACATCAAATGAGTCAGCATCGAAGCAACAATGACAAAGAGGCAGAACTAAAACTGAGAGGTAAAACATCTCAAACCCCAATCTATTAGCGAGCTGATAATTTTCACAAATGCAACAAAACTACAATGCAACAATGTTAAAATGAAGGAAAAAAAAATTAACGTGCAAGTGGCTGAGCACTCCACAGACACGTGTACCCTTAACGTAGTTCTCGGGGATATTCAGCATGACACAGTGTGACAAGGCTGACCCTTTGAATTACAGGCACAACAGAAAACAGGAAGTAAGAGTGAGAGAAAGTCATGGTGAAAGAGTACAGCAGGGTTCGCCACCATCTCCCTGCCGGAGCCTCGTGGAACTTTAGGTGCTTTCACTCAATAAACACTCACAACGCCCGGTCTGGGAATCGAAACCACAATCCTATGACCGCGAGTCCGCTGCCCTAACCACTGGGCCATTGCGCCTCCACTGCTGTGTGGTGAGTAGCTTGCTTACCAACCACATGGTTCTGGGTTCAGTCCCACTGCATGGCACTTTGGGCAAGTGTCTTCTACTATAACCTCGGGCCAACCAAAGCCTTGTGAATGGATTTGGTAGAGAGAAACTGAAAGAAGCTTGTTGTATGTATATGTTTGTGGATGTATGTTTGTGTATGTGTTTGTCTCCCCACCATTGCTTGACAACCAATGCTAGTGTGTTTACATCCCCGTAACTTAGCAATTCAGCAAAAGAGACTGATAGAATAAGTACTAAGCTTACAAAGAATAAGTCATGGGGTCGATTTGTTTGACTAAAGGCACTGTTCCAGCAGGGCTGCAGTCAAATGACTGAAACAAATAAAAGAATTAAAAAAAATTTGTAAAATGGCATATTCTTCTCACCTGTAATACTGATAAAGCACCATTTTTGCTATACCCAGATGTTGTTACAAGTTCCAAATCAGGATCTATTGTATTACAAAACTCTTCAGAAAGGAAAGCAGGTTCTCCCATCACCATTCTTCCACATGGACCAATGTTGAGAATACTGTCACAAACCTATTTTGATTAGAAAGGGTCAAAAACAATCATTACATATAAAACAGGATAAAATGAAGTTAATGTCAACAACATGAATACTGATTTCTCTGCACATAAGAAACATACACCACGGCTCAACACTTTTGATATCAAACCACCTGAAACCACATCCTGATACACATTTCCTGACCTAAAGTGATCTAAATTAAAGTTTTCCATCAAAATTTCAGGTTAATTTATGATCCAAACACTAGCTTAGTAATGACAAAGTTATTTTACAAAATTCTTCATTATCTTCAAAATAAAACAAAAAAAAAATGGTAGTATATTTCGACAGAAATAGGATAACAAAAGGAAAAACCCCTGAACATTTAAACTGGCTATATATGGCCAAAATATTCAACCTGCTTTATGTTCAAACTGACCAGATCCAGCTTCTCACATCTATCCTATGTCATTCTAAAAGTAAACAATCACATCAATGAAATCCCAAAGCTACAAGATAATACATGATTTATTCAAAACAATGTGAATAAATAAGTATGACATTTGGTAGAGTAATCTGAATGCTAAAGGGTTAAAGTAAAAAAAACTACTGTACTGCTAGAAGGAAAAGAAATTTAAAGCTCTTTAGCTAAATTCATCAACTATTACTCAAAATCAGTGGTAAATAAAATGACTTTTGAGAACATTATATAAAACAAGCCTAAAGGGGTGTCACTAAGTAGACACTCAACCTGCTAGAAATAGCATCAAAATCTCCCTCAAATCACACCCTACTATTTTAAATAAATGACAGGACACATTGGATAACATACTTTTCAATACAGTGTCCAGCAAAATATTTAAGATGGGATGATCATGACTGAATTTTCTTTAAGCATAGGTCTGTGAGATCAAGGATGACATGGGGGTGTTAAATGACAACATGATGACAGTAAACAATATACAAGGAAAGGAATTAAGTAAATTACCTCAAAAGTGAATGAAGTAATGGTTGTTCCACTGATGGCATCTCCTTCACCATACACCTCTAATTCATCAAGATCATCAATTTGTGATACATCAGAGGCTGTGAAAAAAAATAGAAAACTGTTTCTGTTAAACTGCGCAAATAGATGTTGGTAGTGACCATGTTTCAAAAATATACAAAGACAAGGGATCAAGATATCTAGTACCTTGCTGTATGCAAGAAGACCCATCCACCACAAAAGAAATGCTGCTCCCACTGCTGAAGAAGACTGGCCTGAAAGAACCCTGCGATGATGCCATGTAAAAGCACCTGCACTGGCACCACATGAAAAGCTTCTGTGCCAGCACCACATAACAGCACCTATATCAATGCCATGTATAAGCTCCCATGTAGGTGCCACATAAAAGGTACCCAGCACACTCTGTAAAGCAGTTAGCATTAGGAAGGTCTCCAGCCATAGAAACAAAGCCAAATCAGACTGGAACCTAGTGCAGCTCTCCTGCTTGCCAGCTCTGGTCAAACTGTCCAACTCATACCAATATAGAAAACAGACATTAAATGATGATAATAGTGATGAATACATTTGCACAAAATGTAAAGAAACAATAAAAATTTTAATAAAATATTCACTGATAGGTTTTGTGACATTTAGGCAGACATGACATCCCAAACTGCCTTCATTTTATGGTGTTTCCATTAAGTTATGTCATTCTTCTAACCTGTCAGTAAATATGTTCCATATATAAGAACAGGATTGGCTGTGTTATAAGAAGTTTCCTTCCCAACCACATGATTCCCAGCTCAGTACCATGGCAGAGCACCTTTGGGTAAATGTCTTCTACTATAGCTCCAGGTCAACCAAAGTTTTGGGAGTAGATATGGTAGACAGAAACTGAAAGAAGTCTGTTGAATACATATGAATATGTGTATGTTCATGTCTGTTATTGCCGCATTGCCTTGACACCACATGACAGTTGTAAACGATAATTTGTCACCATAATGCAATATACTACAGAGCTGGGCAAAATGAAATTGCAACAGAAATGATCATGTGAGTAACAGATGTGTATTCTGCAATGGATGCGACATAGTAACCTACAGCTAAGGTATAACTAAGCACTAAGTCACAATTACATATTTGTTGTTCTCAAGATCACTTCTGAGGCAATTTCATTTTGCCAAGCTCTGAAACATATTGCGTTTTTTAACAGCTAAGCATATTATATGGACAGCTTGCATATGGACAAGGACAGCTGTGTAAAAAAAGTGCCAATCTCTAACTCTCTGACTGTAGAGGGAACTTGTGGAAGAGGTAAACCCAGGAAGACGTGGGATGAGGTGGTGAAGCATGATCCTCAAACGTTGGGCCTCACAGAGGCAATGACAAGTGACCAAGACCTTTAGCGATATGCCATGCTTGAGAAAACCTGTCAAGCCAAGTGAAACCATAATCATGGCTGATGCTGGCGTCATGTAATAGGCACCTGTGCCAGGGGCACATAAAAAATGTTGGACTCACAGAGATGATAAGTGACCAAGACCTTTGGTGATATGCCATGCTTGAGAAAACTCATCAAGCCAAATGAAATCATAAATGTGACCAATGCCAGTGTCATGTAACTGGCACCCATGCCAGTGGCACATAAAAAGCACCCATTACACTCTTAGAGTGGATTACGTTAGGAAGGGCATCTAGTCATAGAAATCATGCCAAATCAGATTTGAACCTGGTGTAGCGCTCCAGCTTACCAGTTTCAGTCAAACCCTTTAACCCATGCCAGCATGAAAAACGGACGCTAAATGATGATGATGATGATGATGATGATCTTCTGTAAAACAATAATGACAAGTAAGTCTCTTCTTAAATGTTATCTAAACAAACTGCAAAGAGCTTAGCAGTCAACTAACCCATGACTTCAGAATTGTCAGTTCTCTTCTTTTTACAAGGTGGATCACTCTGAAACAAAAACAAAATGAAAAGTCAATAACCTTTATATTGCAATGAAATTTGAAGGAAAATAAGAGGAAAGCAAAGATTTAATAGCTTCACTTTAAACAGATTATGGCTAGATAAAAGCGACAGCTCACCTTTTTGCCATCAGCATCAATTTTATTGACAGAAGCTTCAAGCATTTTTTCTGTGTACTTCAAAAGTAAAGAGTTACCGAGTCGTGACCCCAAAAATAAATACCCTTCTTCACACTGACACATCTGTCATAAATAAATAAAAAAGAATATTTTGACAAACAGATTTCTTTTGAGATAGTAGACAGTTAAATTCAGTAAGGTCTGAATGCACCCCCAATGTGTTACCAGTACTTATGTTAGCAAATCTAGGTGAGTGCATGGTACAAACTGACACTCACAAGATTTTCATTTAGAACCTAAAATGGTCAAAAGATATTCTTAAAAATTAACAACAAAATAAGCATTGTTTCTTTTTGTGCAAAATGAATAAAACAAATTTTTTAATATTTTATATTTTTAAATAAACGTATAAATATATAAATAGTTTTCTTACATAGGCACAAGAAACATTTTCATGGGGGAGTAGTATAGTCAACAGAATCAATCCACCTGCACAATTGAGTATTTTATCAAACCAAGAGGATTAAGAGGAAAAGTCAACCCCAACAGTATTTCAACAAAAAAAATTAGAGAAGAAAGACTAAACACAATGAGGCATACACTTCTCTACTACTTCTCTTAAGTCACTACTTTGATGACATGAATAATGTTTTGAAACAAGTTAATAATTTCTTACTAACAATCAGACATAGTTTGGACATGACTAAACAATAGAATATATACACATGCCCAGTCTGCACTAAATTTAAAAAAAAAAAAAATTTTTTCTTTACAACTCAGTTATCTTCATCATCATCCTTTAATGTCTGTTTTCCATGCTGCCATGGGTTGGATGGCTTGACATGAGCTAGTTAACTGTCCAGGTTCCATATTTGTTTTGGCATGGTTTCCATGGCCAGATGCCCTTCCTAATGCCAACCACTTTACAGAGTGTACCAGCTTCACTTATGCAGCACCGGCACAGGTGGTCTTAAGTGGCACTAGCACAGGTGCTCTCATGTGGCACTAGTACTCACAAACCTGCAAGATTAGGATCACTCAGCTGAAGAGGGATGCAGGGGACATGTCTGTATGCAAAGACAACTACAATTTTACTTAGCTTGATGGATCTTCTCAAGCACAGCAAACTGCCTTAAGTCTCAGTCATCCCCTCTATAAGGCCCAACGTCTTAAGATCCATTCTCACCAAATAGATCCTTTAAAAACAGCTATCTGTATCATCTCAATAATTTCTGCTGTATACTACAATCAATACCTCAGATTCATTTGCATTAGAATTTGTTTAAAACTGTTTAGAAACTAAATGCAAAGTAAAACACAAGGAAAGAAAACTTACACATGTAGTAAGGACACTAGAAGCAGCTTTGTCAAAATGAAAACTCTTCACACTCCTCATGCCATCAACAACCAATGTTAAGACATACCTGAAATTAAATGATTATAATAACAATAATAATCTGATTTTAGATGGATGGGAGTTTAAGTCAGTTTGTTCTTTAGCCCTTCGACTGTGAAATTAAATTTCATGGTTATTCCAGTAATAATGTTAAATATCTACCAAAAAGTAGAATTGGCATTTTCTGTAAGTCACATTGCCTCAATAAACTTCACATATCTCAAGAGAAAATAGTCTCAATAAAAGATAGATTGGTATATAAAACTGCTTTCCACAATTAAGGGTAATGAAATTTTGAGTGGATACATCTAATTATCCCACTAAAAGGGTTAAGAAAGACAAATAAATATAAATACTTACAGTTCTCCACCTTTCAGTGACAGAACTAATTTATCAAACGAGATCAGTGTTGCTTGGCAACAGTCCAGGGCAATTCGAACACCTTCTTGGGGTTCTGCAAAAGATGAGGTACGAGATATTTAATAAGAAATTAACTCCACCATATTCCAATCAAATGGTTTTGTGTTGATTTTTGGTATCTTTCATTTGCAATATTTTCTTCATATTCCCATAGAAAAAGATAAAAACTCTGCTTCTATTCTACAAGGTCTAACTACAGTCAAAAGAATTTCTGGAAGGAATTAAAATATGCTACTGCTACAAACATGATATGCACCTTAAGTCTTTGATGACATCAATCCTACTAACAATATAAGGAAATGGTAATCAAACCAGCAAAGTTGATGGCATGTATCTAATTCAAATAATAGATGTTTTTAAGTATTTTTACATCTGACAGATTAGATAGTGTTATGAATTTAGGGGAAACACTTCACAGCTGAATACTCTTTCTAATCCTGATCAACTAACTACTAACTAAGGGTGACTGACACTAACTTATTCAAAATAGTTGCTTGAAAGAAGTAAATCAAAATACCTCGACTATACATACATTACAGTAAGAAACTTATAATCAATGACTATGGCTTTTTAAACACTATTTTAACGAATCAGAACACTACATTACTTCTGATAAAATAAAAGAATGAAATATAATTTAAAGTTTGTGAGATAGCAATTCTCTAGGTTTGGCTTCACAAGCAAAAATATACAGAGGGGAATGTCCACATCTTTTGCAAGATTGCTGATGCCTGATGAGTCTGATTTACGACAAACAGGCACAACCACAGAGACTGCATGGGAAAGTAGGCTGACCAGGGTTGGTCATACTGCCTTATTTTAACTCCTTTCTCTGCAAGGATGATCCTGCAGGTGTCTTCAAAGAAGGCTGTTGCCTGGAGGACAGTGGAACACAAGGCTTCATAATCAGCAGCAAGAACAGACCACCGGTGAAGATCAATGTGACAGATGCCAAGGGATTTCTTTAAGGAGTCCTTGTACCTCTTCTTCAGTACTCTTCTATCATAATGACCAGAAGAGAGTTTGCCATGCAGTGTAACCTTGAGAAGTCAATGAACTGCATTTCTAGTGATGTGTCCAGCCTAGTGAGGCTGTCTTCAGTAGAGTTGTTTTGATGCTGGCAAGATTTTCTGTTTACACCATGCATTCTTTGAATGGAGGATATGAAGACAAATCTCAGAATTCTTTTTCTAAAGGGAGTTGACAACTTGCAAGTTAAAGAAGCTAACTGAAGCACAATTTAGGCTCTGAATTGATGTCCATAAAATATCATCGATATGTGACAACATTTAAATATAATCAACTTAATTGTATTCAACTTACTTGGGCCAGCCAAAGTGACATGACAACAAATAAAACTCACATTTACAATGTACACCAATGAACACTATATCATATCAGCATATTTCATCCAAATTCAAACAGTAGTTATATATTTTTAGGATTTTTATATGAAAACAACTGCATTTAGTCAAAATGTTTTTCTAGTAGGACTTGGAGATTTATATAGAGAAAGCATGACAGGACTTTAAGATTAAAGGTGTTCTCCACAAATACTATGTCACATTGGCATAAGCTTTACAAAAGAGAAGACATTCAGAAATAATGACTACTTACTGAGTGGAAATGCTGTACAAGAAAGTGCAATACCATTTAATGAAACACCATAAGGGGGTACACTTTGATTCAAATATAAGAGGGAATTTACTGCAAACACAACAACACCACCTGTTAAAGAAAAATAAGCAAAAATAATATTTTATGTTTTTGATAATATCTTTCATTGGCATAAGATTGTTAATTTGTAGGAGCTAGTAATAAGATCAAATGAATTAACTTCAGTGCACGATTGATATTTATCTTATCCTCAAAAATAGGAAAGGAAAAAAAAAAATCAATTCCAGTAGGATCTGAACTTAACACTTTCATAATGATAATTCTACTGAAATACACCACCTTGATGCGTTTGAATTAATTTTGAAAATAATCAATAATCTGAAAGTATTTAGTACTCAAGAAAACCCACCCACCACAACATAATTGATATCCTAAAACCAACGTGCCATATAAAAAAAGCATTGGTGTGAATGCTGGTGCCACATTATAAACACTGGTGTTGGTACCACATAAAAAACACCCTATAAAGTGATTGGTGTTAGGAAGGGCACATAGCTGTAAAAACCAAACCAAAACAGACTATGGAACCTGGTGCAGCCCCTGGCCTTGCCAGTTCCTGTCAAGCTATTCAACCCATGCCAGTATGGAAAACGGGTGTTAAATGACAATAATGATGATATTTAGTAACATTGCACAACAGGGTACATAGCTCAGAGATCAGGATGTCTTTCCAGATCAAGCTGCTATTTCTCTGCA
Source organism: Octopus bimaculoides (assembly GCF_001194135.2). Classification (NCBI taxonomy): domain Eukaryota; kingdom Metazoa; phylum Mollusca; class Cephalopoda; order Octopoda; family Octopodidae; genus Octopus; species Octopus bimaculoides. Next base: position 44,008,630 of record NC_068986.1, read on the forward strand.
TCGAGAGATCACAACTCCAGTATGACATGTGGTCAGGATACTGCAGGAAAGGCTCACAAAACAGATTCCTCAAACCAAGACAACCAACAGGAGACCTACAGGTACACCACGAGCAAGATGGATAATATCCATAGACTCAGTTCATCACACTAAGAAATCCAGCAGGAAAGCATGACAACAGTCACTTCTGATAGGAATCTATAGAGGAGATGGCTGTAGTCTCTACCCCTAAAACATCATCATCACTGTTTAACGTTCCCCTTCCATGCTGGCATACGTTGGATAGTTTGACAGGAGCTGGCCAGGCAGAAGACTGCACCAGACTTCTGTGTCTGTTTTGGTATGGTTTTTACAGTTGGTTGCCCTTCCTAACACCAACCACCCCACAGAGTGGACTGAGGTCAGTTTTGGCATGGTTTTTACAGGTGAGGTTAGTTTTAGCATGGTTTTTTACAGCTGGATGCCCTTCCAAATGCCAACCACTTTACAGTATGGACTGGATGCTTTTTACATGGCACCCGCACTGGCAGGGTTACCAAGTTATTTCCCAGAAATAGTGGGCACCAAAAATGGATGGATGTTGTTTAGAATATAAAAGGTTTTATATAAAATTATGAAGCAAGATTTTAAATTTAAATAAGGACTGTTTAAATGAGTGGTTTTGTATCATAGAACTAGAGGCAATTCTAGGCAAGTTGGTATCAAAAGGGTTAAAATATACTGGACGAAATACCAAATTACTGTTTCTGCCACTCCACCAACATATTAATGGCTTTTAACATAGGCACAAACCATAAATTATGGCAGACGGAATAGTTAAACTGATTCCAGTAGATGACTGGTATATATTTTATTAAATCTTGAAGGGTGAAAGGCAAAAAAAGTAACTGAAGTGGGATTCAAACTCAGAATTCAAAGCAACAGCAAAATCTTTCAAGACATTTTATCCAACACTACCAATTCTACTAATCCTCAAGCATGACAATAACAATCTTTTCTACCATAAGTGTAAAGCCCACAAATTAACGCAGGGGAGAGTGAAGATCAGTGCTAGCACTTCAGCTGGTGCTAAATTATCAGCTCTAGAAGAATGTAAAACAAAGTTGACCATGGCAATATTTGTATTCAAAATGCAAAAAGATAAAACTAAACACATCAAGAACTCTTCCTATTTTGGGTATTTTCTCTGCCTTATTCTGGTTTGAGCCACTTTAAAGAAAGCAGGTCTGTTTTATTTACTGTGTACACCAACATAAGAGAAACTATCTTTTCAGACTAGTGCTTAGTGCTTTCTTTTTCCATACTAACTGTTCAGTTAAGAAAGCCAACTTCAAGCAATATGGGATCACAACAAACAGCAATTTTTCTATACATAAAAATCTCTGGTAGGCATCATCATCATCATCATTTAATATTTGTTTTCCATGCTTGCATGGGTTGGACAATTTAACAGGAGTTGGTAAGCCAGAGAGCTACATCAAGCTCTATTATCTGTTTTGGTATGGTTTCTATAGCTGGATGCTCTTCCTTACCAACCACTTGACAGAGTATATTGGGTGCTTTTTACGTGGCACCAGCACAGTCACTATTATAAATGGATACATAGTACAAATTATTACTAATATGATACATAATAGTAAAAATCGTATTTTAATTTTCTAAATTATTGAAATGAAAAATGGTACTTTCTTTTTATTGAAAGTCAATTCTTTATTTACTAAAGGATTAGTAAATAAACTATTACACTCATGAGACAGATTTAATAGCTGATTGACAAGCTTTCAGAATAACTATCACTACTCCATGGAGAAGGAAAAGGGTCATTATTTAGTAGCTTATTTTACTAATCCTTTAGTAAACAAAAAATTGGCTACTGATAACTGTAAAGTACCAAAGAAACTATAGTGAACACTTACCTATGGGTTTAGGAATTGGTAAAGCACAGAAGCAGTCAAAGGGTAAGTTTGTTAATGACCATATAACAGGATGAACTTTCTGTTGGATATTTAAAGAAATAGCCACAATGCTGCAAGTATCTGTTCGTACAGCTGTTCGCCTAAAAAGATATATTATTTCACAATATTTGATAAATTGATAGGAAATAGTTTCTGAAAAATTATTTCCTGTTCTAGGATAACCAACTGAAACAGCAAAAGAGACAAATTTTTAATTATTGCACTGGTGCCTCATTATTAAAGAAGCCCACTTTAAGTCAATTACCAATGTAAGTAGTCATGTAGTTTTTTCCACAGCAAGAAGACTGTTCTCTCTGGCCCTTTCTCTTATGTTTTTACTCCTTGTGTTTTAGAATAAAGCTGCTCATTTGAGGTTCATAGTCTTGCAGGCTGCATAGTAACCTTACTAGTATCAGTGTCACAAACAAAGCAACTTGTATACACTGTAAAGTCGAATGCACTTCCTATCCAACTGTAGAATTCATGCCAAAGAAAATGATGCAGACCTTGAACCCATTGGATCATGTCAAACCAGGCAACCTATGCCAGCATGGAACATGAATCTATGATGATGATCGCCAATGTTTCATGAAACAAATGGCTGTGAATGTTTGTATATATGTAGCCATTTAATGGAGGCAACAGCTGCAGTGACAGTGGTACTGGTGGTGGTAGAAACAAGAATAATGATGATACTGATAGCAATCATGAGAATATATAATGATCTTGCTAATAATGGCAAACACAAAAGAGGAGGAGGAGATGGATTTTAGAAACTTGCTTTTGTAAATTCAAATCATGGTGGGGGCCAACAATTAAGCAATTGATATGAAGCACTCATAAGTTCATCATCATCATCATTTAACGTCTGCTTTCCATGCTAGCATGGGTTGGACGATTTGACTGAGGACTGGTGAACCAGATGGCTACACCAGGCTCCAATCTGATTTGGCAGAGTTTCTACAGCTGAATGCCCTTCCTAAGTTGATGTTTCATTTTTCTTAGATGTCATTTACATTTTCTATTGAAGAAAAAACCTGCTAAAACATGTTGGGTTTAGCTGGGGGTCTTTTTTTTTTTTTTATAATTAACAATAAAATATCAAATAATACAAACAAATTCAAATATTTGTTTCCATTTCATTCAAACAGAAAAACAAGCTTGCTTTTAAAGTTAAACTTTATCACACTTACCCTGACCAAGTTTGCAGAGGTTCATACAAGATGAAAATTGTTGGTTCATAATAACCATGCAGAAACTGAATGTCTAAAACATTAGTAATTTTCTCATCCATGGAGCGAAGATCAATTAAATATGATGAAAGTATTGGTGGTTTACTGAAACAGAAAATATCTTATTTAAGTAACAGCAATTAGATCTTTAAGTCTCTTTTTTTTCAACCATCATTATTTATTAATCCAGAGGAAAAAAAGCCAGAGAATTAACCCTTTAGCATTTAAACTAGCCATATCCAGCCCAAATATTCTGTCTATTTTATGCTGAAACTGACCAGATCTGGCCTCTCACACCTACTCTACAACATCATCCTAAAAATAAACAATCACATCATTGAAATTTTGAACTAATGAGATAATACATGATTAATTCAAAACAGTGAATAAATAAGCATTCACATTTGATAAACTGAATGCTAAAGAGTTAATGCAAGTTTGGATATTTTACAGGTTTTGAATTATTTTAGATTTGTGAATAAGTGTATATGATGTCTTATATGATGAGAGTTGCATTATATAGGTTCTTACGGGTTAAACCAAATCTGACAGAGAAAAAACTAGAAGAATGAGTGCTTTAAATGATTTAAACATCTAAAAGTCCATTTCAGTAGCAAAAGCTCATTAACATTGCCATCAACATACCAACAGTCCAAGCAAATGCATTAAGTTAGAAATAATGAGTCAAAATATAACAGAACGCACGTAATAGATCAGGACATAAGAAACCTGCTGAAAATAAATTTTAAAACATCATCTATAATAATAAATGCCAAAACGAATTTCTGTGTCAGTGTGTCACACTTTGACCCCACCTCTCTCACTATTCAATGACACTCCTACTATTCCTCATCTTGGGGTGAGAGTAATAGAGACGGTGAGGGCGGTAGTAGATTGACAGTTGTGATGGTAATGGTTGAAAACAATCAACAGAAAGAGAGAGAGAGAGA
>NC_068986.1:44012826-44017993 GCF_001194135.2 Octopus bimaculoides
GCGACGGTGGGGGTGGGGGTGGTGGTGGTGGTAGCTGTGACAGTCAGAGATGGTGATAGTAAGCAATGTGAAAGACTGTGGTGATGATGGTGATGGAGGGGGAAGGCAGTGAAGTAAACGGTATTGATGGTGGTGGCGTCAGAAGTCTGAATGGTTTATGTATGGTAGTTGTGGTGGTGATGATGGTGATACTGGTGATGGTGATGGTAATGGTTGAAAACAATCAACAGAAAGAGAGAGAGAGAGAGAGAGAGGGAGACAGAGAGAGAGAGAGAGAGAGAGGGGGAGAGAGAAAGAGAGAGAGAGAGAGAAAGAAAGAAAGAGGTTAGACAGAAAAAAAATTGTACTGACCCCCGAATGGGAAGACAAAAAATGTTTATCATGCAGCTTTGCAATAAGTTCCAAGTCAACAAATTTTAGCATTGTTTTAATGAAAATATGTACTGAATGCTCGATATGGCAGCTCTTAAGCTAGTCTGACATAAAGCAACGTGTGTGCGTGTGTGTGCATGTGTGAGTCTGTGTACTTATACTAGGGTAGGCTAAAAAGTTCATAGGCTGACTAAGAAGGAGTTATCATACAGTAATTAAACTTGACATGCATTGAATTCAACTTTTACTGATGTTAACTGCATTTTTTCTTTCCAGATAAACCTACACTGGATACAGAATTGAGGACTTGGAAAAGTGGTGCTAGAAACATTTTGTGAAAATGGATAAAATTTGGCACCATGGTGCTATCAAATATCTACAGAAAAAGGCGTTAGCCCCCAAGGACATTCATGCTGACATGGTTGCTACATTAGGGGATGATGCTCCAGCTTTATCAACTGTGCAAAAGTGGGCAGCTGAATTCAAGAGGGGTAGGGAGAGTCTTGAAGATGACCCGAGGTCCAGACGTCCTGCCACAGCCACCACCCAAGAAAACATCAACCACGTTCACCGCATGGTGATGGATGACAGACATTTAAATGTTAATCAGATAGTTAATGTAGGCCTCTCCTGTGAACGAGTTGAGAACATTCTGCATAACGAACTTGGTATGTTGAAGGTTTCCGCTCGGTGAGTACCACCAATTTTGACACCTGATCAAAAGCACACTATGCTGGTTATGTTACAGGTGAACTTGGCACTTTTTGAAGCAAATACAGCTGGTTTTCTTGAGCATTTCCTCACCCAAGATGAATATTGAGACCAAACAGCAGTCCATGCAGTGGAAACACCCATCTTCTCCCCCGCCAAAGAAGGCCAAGGTGATGTCATCGGCAGGGAAGGTGATGGCCTCCATCTTTTGGGATGCAAAGGGCTTTGTGTTCATTGACCACTTTCAGAAAGGCCATACTATCAATGGAGAATACTATGCCAACTTGCTGAGTCAGCTGCGAAAAGCAATCAAATCAAAACAGCCTGGAAAACTAACAAAGAGTATCCTGCTTCACCAGGACAATGTTCCTGCACACAAGTCTGTGGTTACAATGGCTACTGTGCATGACTGTGGCTTTGAACTGGTTGATCACCCTCCATATTCTCCTGATTTGGCACCATCTGACTATTTTCTGTTCCCCAACAGGACAAAACACTTGGCTGGGAAGCAGTATCAGACCAATGATGAGGTCATATCTGCTGTTGAGGACTTTTTTGAGGGTCAGGATGAGAGCTTCTATACCATGGGAATCCAAGCGCTACAATACTGATGGAAGAAGCATATGGACCACAGGGGAAACTATGTCGAAAAATAAAACATATTTGGTCAAGTTCAATCATTGCATCATGGGCAACCTATGAACTTTTCAGTCCACCCTCATATACACCTTCCTGTCATTTGAGGGTGTACTCTGACACAGTTTTACCATCTCTCCCTTTCTCCTCTCTTTTTTCCTAACTGGGGTAGCCATGTATCTCTTCCACTGCAAGATACCTGTTTCTGCTCCTCTAACATATTCTAACTTTTCATCACCTAACACAAAGCCATCCCACTCAGTTTAGTGGTTCTCATCTTGCAAACTACTTAATGACCTCACTGCTGCTGGTTCCACATAAGAGGTACCCAGTACACTCTATAAAGTGATTGGCATTAGGAAGGGTACACAGCTGTCGAAACCATGCCAAGCAGTCTTCTCTTGTCAAACTGTCCAACCATTGGCAGCATATAAAGCGGACATTAAGTGATGATGATGATGATGATGATCACACTGTAACATGTATCAGACATCCAACAACCGTGGGCAGATTATTTTTGAGTGTTTAAATAGCAATTATTAATGCTGCCACCATTTTATAGATGCTTTGTCCAGGGCCTCACGGAATTAAAGGTGGCTGATGCCAGTGGCATGTAAAAAGCACCTGTACAGTATGTTGCGCCTCATGGGGGGAATGACAAATGATTGAGACCTTTGGCAGTATGCCGTGCTTCAGAAGAAGACCCATCAAGCCAAGTGAAATCGTAGTCATAGAAAAAACTGATGTCACGCAAATGGCACGTAAAAAGCATCCATTACACTCTCAGAGTGGTTGGCATTAGGAAGGGCATCCAGCCATAGAAACCATGCTAAGTCAGACTAGAGTCTGGTACAGCCTTCCAGCTTGCCAGCATGGTCAAACCGTCCAACCCATGGACAATGGGCATTAAATGATGATGATGATGATGATAATGATGATGATGATGAATAAATAGAACCAACGTGACAAATCTTCAGAAACAATTCACTATACTCTATCAGGGTGCCAAACACTAGCCCTATAATAAGTAGTATCCATATAACTTTAAAAATAAAGAAGCCAAGATTACAAGGATATTCAGCCTGCAGACCTGCCATCAAGTAACAGAATACAAAATCTAACATTCAGCTATTGTCTGTGACCAAAACAAGAGTGTTTTAAGAACTGACATAGTAATACTGAAAGATTATAATGTCATGCAAACCAAGAAGCTGGGGTAAAATCATTGTTGTATGTAGAAGAATGTTCCTTACTCTATGTGTGTGGTACAACTGGAATAATGCACAATCAATCATAGCTTAGACCTATAATAAAAACATTTACTTCACTGAACTTAGCAAACTTAGTGGCTATCATTAAAGAAATAATTCAAGTATTAATTAGAAGAAAAAAATACCAACTGCTCCATATAAATTTCATAATTTGAATAGCCATCCAATGTAAGGTAATTTGGAGGGGAAGGAAAAAAGGTAAATTTAAATCAAGAAGAAACAGAAAATATTTTCATAAATCCACCAACAAATGAAAAAGATGAAATTTAGAAGAAAAGCAATCAAAATATCACAGAAATTTATTTACCAGCCTAATGTAGTATCTCCTTCTTCCAAACTGACATCATGACGAAATGGTAAAATTGTAAGGTGTCTACCGTAAATCAACATTGCAGCACATCTCCCATCTGGATCCACACGGACAATTGGAAGGTGTCGGTTTTCAACAAAACCACACTATATATTGTGAAAAAAGTTTAGGATTTATATATATATATATATATATATATGCAGATAAAATCATTGAATATTATTTTAATTATTTTTCAATTCAACTTTTCTTAAAAATATAAAAAATAAATATAACCCATGCCAGCATGGAACATGAATGTTAAATGATGATATTTGTTGATTTGATGTTGATTTTTCCATGCTAGCATGAGTTGTGCAGAGAATTGTATTTGTTTTAATATCCATATTTCCATGACAGCATTTTTTTGACATGGGATGTATTTCAGGCAGGACTTTATGGCCAAATATTCTTTTGGTTGCCAACACTTAACTGTTTTTACAAGTAAAGGAGTTTTAATATTTCACAAGTCTTTGAAAACACAGAGCAACCAGGCATAATGTCAACAAGGAATGTAAACATATTCTGTTCAAGCAAAGCTGTAGAACATCAACATTCACACATAATTGTGCAAGCACATGAGTCAGTCCACCGGCACTGGCAACGACCTCGCTTGGATGTTTTGTTCATGTGCCACTGGTACAAGTGCCAGTAAGTCAACGCTGGTAACGATCATGCTCAAATGGTGCTTTTTACATGCCATCGGTACGGAAGCCAGACAGCTGCTCTGGCAGTGATCCCGCTCAGATGGTGCTGTTAGCGCTCCACTGATATGGGTGCCAGTCATCGAATTTGGTTCAGTTTCGATTTCACTTGCCCCAATAGGTCTTCGCAAGCAGAGTTTAGTGTCCAATGAAGGAAGGTTGGCATGAGTGCCAGTCATCAAAATTGGTTCGATTTCGCTTTCGATTTCACTTGCCTCAACAGGTCTTCGCAAGCAGGGTTTTGTGTCCAAAGATGGAAAGGTACGCATAAGTGAGCTGGCTACACCCCTGGTAAAGGCCACGGGTTATGGTCTCACTTGTCTTGCCGGGTCTTCTCACGCACAGCATATTTCCAAAGGCCTCGGTCATTAGTCATTGCCTCGGTGAGGCCTAATGTTCAAAGGTCGTGCTTCACCACCTCATCCCCGGTCTTCCTTGGTCTACCTCTTCTACAGGTACCCTCAACCGCTAGGCTGTGGCATCTGGTCGTCTAGTCCATGCCAGCATGGAAAGAAATAGACATAGAAAGGAAAGATGACAATGAGGATATACATTATATCGTCATTGGTTAGACATGGCCAGTTTAAACACTAAAGGGTTGAACTAAAACTGATTATGTCCCAAGCATATTTGAATTGATTCAAAAGTTTAATTCACAACACTACTTTTACATGCTGGAATGGCCCTCATGCCGGTGGCACATAAAAAGCACCCACTACTCTCTCAGAGTGGTTGGTGTAGGAAGGGCATCCAGCTGTAGAAACTCTGCCAAATCAGATTGGAGCCTGGTGTAGCCATCTGGTCCACCAGTCCTCAGTCAAATCGCCCAACCCGTGCTAGCATGGAAAGCGGATGTTAAACGATGATGATGATGATATATAAATAAATAAAACCTCAAGTACTTTAAATCAAACATACATTGTATTGGTGATCAAATTTTTTGAAAAAGAAATTAAATAATTATGTTTAAGATTTAAAATGTGACAGTAAAATTAGATTCAAAATGAGTGGGGATCAACAGAGTTCAATAAGCACAAGAACTAACAAATATGAAAATAAATATCACTTTATATGCTCAAACTATGGAAGCAAGGCAAAAATAAAAAGACATGATTGAACTATCA
>NC_068986.1:44018003-44019571 GCF_001194135.2 Octopus bimaculoides
GGCATCCAGCTGTAGAAACTCTGCCAAATCAGATTGGAGCCTGGTGTAGCCATCTGGTCCACCAGTCCTCAGTCAAATCGCCCAACCCGTGCTAGCATGGAAAGCGGATGTTAAACGATGATGATGATGATATATAAATAAATAAAACCTCAAGTACTTTAAATCAAACATACATTGTATTGGTGATCAAATTTTTTGAAAAAGAAATTAAATAATTATGTTTAAGATTTAAAATGTGACAGTAAAATTAGATTCAAAATGAGTGGGGATCAACAGAGTTCAATAAGCACAAGAACTAACAAATATGAAAATAAATATCACTTTATATGCTCAAACTATGGAAGCAAGGCAAAAATAAAAAGACATGATTGAACTATCATACAAGGAATGTTTATAATTCAAAAACTTAATGGTAAACTGAGAATAAAACTTCATCCAATTTTTTAAAGAATACAGCAGAAATTAAAAAAAAGAAAACTCACTTTTAATTCTTGTTCTTCAAAGTAATGAAGAGATAAAGTCTTCAAATCATGAGTCCCAGGATCATACTCCACCAGAGAAAGCTAGAAATATGGTAAGTTTTAGAAATAATTTCATCTGCATTGTATAACATATATTGTAGATTTTGTTTGTTACATCTGTTTTACTATACTACTGAATGTCCACTTATTTTTAACTAAGATACTGTGAATTTAGAGTGAAGTCTGTTATTGTTATCAGCTAAGCCCTCTGAAGAAAACAATAGCATTCTGGCCCTATAGGAATACAATGCTTGTAGCAAAGACTAAACACAAAACCAAATGGTAATTCAACTTTAAATTTTTTGATATCAACCAGCTTGACACCACTCTTGGTTCTATCGAAAATGTTCCTGTTTTAAAATAATCTAAAAAGAATCTCCTATCAACATTTCATGCTAACTCAGGTTCCAAAACCTAGCTTAATAATGATTTCAAATTTTGACATAAAGTCCAGAAATTTGAAGAGAGGAGCTTAGTCAATTACTTCAACCCCAATGCTCAACTGGTACTTATTTTATCAACACTGAAAGGATGAAGGTCAAAGTCAACCTCAGCAGAATTTGAAATCAGAATGTAAAGAATTAGAAGAAATATCACTAAGCATTTTGTCCAACATGCTAATAATTCTGCCAGCTTACCACCTTTCACCAGCTTAATAATGACAAACTTAGTTTACTAAATTCTTCATTATTTTTCAAATTTAATCGAATCAAAGGTAGCGTATTTAAAACAGAAATATGACAACAAAAGGGGTTAAAGTTACAAGGATGTAATCATCATTAAACGTCCGCTTTCCATGCTGGCATGGGTTGAACGGTTTGGCTGAGGGCTGGCCAGCCAGAAGGCTGCACCAGGCTCCAATCTGATCTGGAAAAGTTTCTACAGCTGGATGCCCTTCCTAACACTAACCATTCCAAGAGTATAGTGGGTGCTTTTTGCGTGCCACCATCACAGGAGCCAATCAGGCAGCACTGGCAATGATCACACTTGGATGCTGCTTTTTACATGCCACCAGCACAGGACCAGTCAGGCAGCACTGGCATCGAC
>NC_068986.1:44019786-44046814 GCF_001194135.2 Octopus bimaculoides
TATCAACTACTTCTAGTTTTTTCCCCTGGAATGTGACAGAAGCTGTTTTCTGCACATTTTCAGTGTTTATTGCTCCCGAGCATTTGCCACACACAAAAACTATCTTCCCAGTTAGCCTTCCTTTGATATTGCTGCACCTCTTATGTGTCCATAGCTTACACTGAGTGCATCTTATAGAGTTTCTACCTATGCTTTTTCTACAGATCGAGCAGGGTCATCTACCTGAAGAGATTTGTGGTTTGTCTGCCTTCTTACTTATTGAGACTTTGGTTTTTACAAGATTGACTCTAAGGCCCTTCGATTCTAGACCTTGCTTCCACACCTGAAACTTCTCCTCTAGTTCTGATAGTGACTCAGCTATTAGAGCAAGGTCATCAGCATAGAGAAGCTCCTGGGGGGTATCCTGTCTTGAATTCATCTGTTATTGCCTGGAGGACTATGATGAATAAGAGGGAGCTGAGGACTGATCCTCGCTAGACCCCTACCCCTACCCGGAATTCTTCACTGTACTCATTGACAACCCTCACCTTACTGACAGCATCTCAGTACATGGCTTGTACAGCTCTCACTAACCACTCATCTATCCCTAGTTTCCACATTGACCACCAGATAAGGGATCGGGGGACCCTGTCAAAGGCTTTCTCCATGTCATCGAAAGCCAGGTACAGAGATTTATATTTGGCTAGGTACTTCTCCTGCAGCTGTCTTACCAAAAATATAGCATCAGTGGTGCTTTTCCCTGGCACAAACCCAGACTGAATCTCATCTAAACTGACTCTATCCCTAATTAGTTGGGCTATGACCCTCTCTGTGACTTTCATTACCTGATCCAACAACTTGATACCTCTGTAATTATTCGTATTTAATGCATCACCTTTACCTTTGTAGCAGTTGACTATGGTGCTGCTACACCAGTCATTGGGTATGATGACTCCATGTATCACCTTATTGACTAAGAGTATAAAATATTTGTCATTGTCATCATTTAGCATCCAATTTCCATGCTGACATGGGTTGGACAGTTTGACCAGGTAAGCTGGGGGGCTGCACCAGACTCCAGTCTGATTTGGCATGGTTTCTATGGCTGGATGCCCTTCCTAATGCCAACTACTCCAAGGGTGTAATGGATGTGTGACACCAGTATCTGCCATGACCATGATTTCACTTGGCTTGATGGGTCTTCTTCTCAAGCACAACATATTGCCAAAAGTCTCAGTCATTTGTCATTGCCTCTATGAGACCCAGCTCTCGAAAAGTGCTTTTTACATGCCACCGGCATGGCTGCTGGTTACGTGACACCAGCATCAACCAAATTGTCTCATGAAAATTTGGAAATTACTTTAACCATTGAGCATTCAGTTTATTCTATCAAATGTAATGTCTATTTAGTCACACTGTTTTAAATTAATTAGATGTTATTTTGTTACTTTGAGATTTCAGTGATATGATTGTATATTTTTAGAATGATATTTTAGGGTTGGTATGAGAGGCTGAATCTGGCCAGTTTGAACGTAAAACATAGAATATCTTGGCTAGATAAGGCAAGTTTAAATGCTAAAGAGTTATATGTTTTCAAGTATAAACAAAAAAAGCAATACAAAATTCAAAAATCTACTATACCTTAGCATCCATGAAACTCAAAAGTAAAGCATCTCGTTGAGCACCAACCAATTTGACTGATTTCATAGACATCACATTGCCAAAAAGACTAAATGACAACATACATTCTAATTTTAATTTCTTGCGAATCTCTGCAAAACATAAAAAGAGAGAAAAATCAAAGATTAAATAATTACTTCATATATAAGTAAAACATAAATGAAATTTAAAAACAACAAAGAGCTAAATTTATAAATTGGAATTGTCATTTTACGCCAGTAATAATGTTAAGTAGTAATCATGTATATTACTTCACAAGATAATTTGAGCATCCCCACATGTGTGTTTGTATGAGTGTGAGAATGCAGTTATGTGTATGTGAGTGTGACTATGCATTTATGTGTATGTTTACAAACTGCTTAGTTACAGCTACAAATGGTGTCATCACTGCAGTGATTGTGTGTTAGTAAGAATAGCATCCCAAATCTCAAAATCAACTACAGTAGTAGAAAAAACAACAAAATAATTATTGTTATAAACAAAACTAAATAATTTGTTTTCATATTTGGTTTGCAAGGTTCTTCATGTGAATCCATGTATTGAAACAGGTTTTGTTGTATCTCAGGAGGATCATTATGAAACCTGAAACAGAGTAGGAGCAGAGAGGGCATACCACTGAGGAGGTTACAAATGACAACGAAAGGACTTTGACAAACATAACTGATTGATTAACCAAAGGATTAATCAAACAACCAATTAGTTAGTTGGTTAAATAGTTAACAAATTAGCAAATAATAAAGAAGTGAAATAGAACCAGTGTTATATTTATTATTATTGGCACAATGACTGTCCCAAAATAAAACAAAAACTAAATAATATTACTTTTATGGATTATTTTCAAAATTTACTAGACATTCAAATCTTTGCTTGTGCAGATTTGTTTCATATAATTTGTTTTAAATGTTTTTAAGTATAAACAAAACATATTTAGAAAATTTTTTCAATCATATTCTGAAATACGAGTCACTTACCACCAATTCGTTCAGGAAGTTTATCTCCAAAAAGTGCTGCCTGAAAATATAAGATAATATAGTCTCATCACCGTTGATATGACTGAATATAATGAGTCTGTAAATACTGATGTAACAGAAGAAAATTTGGATCTTTTTTAAAACGGGGGCCACATTTTTCATTAACGAAACACTTTGAAACTTGGAACACTGGTAGAATGTGTCATATAAAACATCTTTTTCTCTTAGTCTTCTTTAAAAAAAAAGAAATCCATAAATTATTCCATGTTAAAGTTGTCGTATTTCTGTAATTTCAACCAATCACTGACGTCCATTCAGCCGATATACATTAAGTGCCGACTACATAAACAAACGATTCTGAAACAATTAATCCTAACCCTAACCCTAACTCTAACCCTAACCCTAGGGTTAGGGTTAGGGTTAGGGTTAAAGCAAATTTAAAATGAAAAAAGCAAATAAAACGAAGAAACGTTTGTTTATGTAGTCGGCACTTAATGTATATCGACTGAATGGACGTCAGTGATTGGTTGAAATTATCGAAATAAGACAATTTTTTACATGAAATAAATTCGAATACAAAAATATTTTTCTGTTCTATAACACAAAATAGATAAGTATACGAAGTTTGAAAGTCTTTCCGTACCAAAAACACTACGTAAAACATTAATGAAAAATGTGGCCCCCGTTTTAAAAAAGATCCGAAAATTTCATTTGACTCCCCTCCTTTAGCCACTCCTATGATATCTCGCATCTTAAATCCTGTAATAACATTTTTTTAAACCTTTCTGTCATATAAGTACACCCATTTGGGACTCTAATCAAGCCAAAATTCAAACTGAACATAATTTGTATTAACTTCCCCCACATAAGTCCCAACCAACAAAAGCCTCAATAGGTTAAGAACACTGGCTTACCTTTCTATCTTAAATGAATACATCACATCTAAAATCAATATAAAATATGTCATTTCCATATTATGAGATATTCTTGTTAACAAATTTAATACCACATTTCTACTGAAATCCAGTTGTTGTTTCAATTCATTTTGAAACTCTTTTATTTTTTACTGGTTTCAGCCCAGGGCTGAGGTCATGCTGGTGCACTACCTGTAGTTACTTAGTGTTGTTTCTAGTATTGTTTTTGATGGAGTAGCAAGTTCGATGGCGCCGCTCTTCTTTGTGTCTCCAGCCACGATGAGGGTTCATCTGGTATCTCAGATAGAAACCTGTCCAGACGTTCCATGAAAACTTCCACATCAGCACCATGTATATCTCTATGGTTGCCTGGCAGGATGTTGAACAATTGCAGGCCCTTGAAACCCAGACTATTGCAGTACTGTGTCCTTATTTAAGATGGGGAAGATGGGATCTTTGGTATGATGCAGTACAGTCCAGTTCGAGGATTGGTATAGTTGTCAATTCCAAAATTGGGATCTAAACCCTCCAAGATCTTCTAAATATATATTACTGCATATCTCTTTCGTCTTTTTTCCAGGGAATAGACTCAGCTCCTTTAGCCTTTCCCAGTAGCCCATCTTTTGCATCGAATCAATCTTCTTTGTGTATTGGCACTGGAATGCTTCGAATTCCAGTTTGTTTCACACTCTCTGGGGACCATAGTTGGGAGCAGTAGTCCAAGCGGCTGAGAATGAAAGTCCCCCATAGGAGTAGCAGGACTTCCATTTTCCTGGTTCTGAATGTCCTCAGAATCCATCCAGCCACTCGCCTGCACAGTGTTGCCATCATGGTAATATGCACATGGAATGTTACATCATTGCTCATGTGAACCCCCAAGTCAAGCACCGACTCTGACTTTGGGATCGTATTACCTTCTGGTCGAGTGTATTCCAATTTTAGCCTGGTGTTGGACCAATAGTGGAGTGCCTGAAATTTCATAGCATTGAACTGCATGTTATCTTTGTTAGCACATTTGTATATTTCATTCAGGTCTTTCTACAGTTTTATGCCTGCAATACTTTTGTGTCATCAGCATAACTGGTCAGATTGGCTGACTGTACTGCGGAGGGCATGTCTGAAGAATTGATTAAAACTGGTTCTCAACCATTTTTTATCTATGGAACCCTTTGATTATTATTTCATTCTGGCAGACCCCATAGCCATTCAATTTTTTTTAAAACTAGATTTATAGATAGTTCCTTCAAAATTCTTATTTTGTTTATCACAAGTTCACTTTTGCAGGCTGAACTATGTAAAATGTCAGAAAGAAGCCTAGTTTTTTCTTGCAATAAATACATATAGAGCAAAATTTCTTTCATGAACCCATAAAATACTACTTGTGGACCCAGTTTACTATTTTGTTGAGAACCACTGTATTAAAATAACTGCTATTAAGCAGTTGAAAAGCGGCAAGCTGACAGTACAATTAGCATGCCAGGAAAAACGTTTAGCAGTATTTTGTCCATCTTTACATTCTGAGTTCAAATTCCACTACGGTTGACTTTGCCATTCATCCTTTTGGGGATCGATAAACTAAGTACCAGTGAAACACTGGGGTTGATGTAATCAACTAGTCTCCACCCCTCAAATTTCAGGCCTTGTGCCTATAGTAGAAACGATTATTAAGCAGGTATTTGGGACATAGATTAATATGAAATTTTAATGGATGCTTTAAATTTAGATAACTTTAAAAACGAAGTTTATATCAAAGAACCACAACTGGTCTGGGGTGGGTTGGCATCAAATGGGTTTAATGTTTTTTCTGGAAACAAGTATCTTGAAAGAAATGAACATATGATATGAAAATTTACAAACCTCTTCTGGAGTAAGGCGAAACACATGCAGTTGATTGACTCCTGCTATGATGAGTGATTTTTCAACATTATTGAAAAAATTACAGTATATACAATGTTCAATCCCCGTAGGGGCGTGTGTAGGGCGATACACACCATACATTGTTACTGTCTCCAAATAGCTTCACAAATAACTGCAAAGACAAACATGTAAATCATATATGTATATGTTTTATTTTCAAACAAACCAACAACTTTCTCAAAAAAAATCAAGATATCCTCAGTCACACATTGATGAGTAATCTCTAAAATATAAACATTTCTCATAAGAAAGCCATATTTAAAATGCATGCCTTTGTATAAGTAATGCATATGAATGAGTATGATGTATGTGTCTCTAGTTTTAAATACAAAAATATTTTTTATGTTCAGCATACATATCTGCTTGTGAGCTGTCTGCTGTCTTTTAAAAATGCATATATATATATAGACACACACACACACACACACACATATTTATATACATACATATATATACACACGCACATACATTTATATACATAGATTTAAATGTGTGTGTGTGTGTGTGTGTACACAGGCAATAGGTGAAAGTTAGAAAAGCTCACATAGTCGTACTCTAAAGGATTTGAACTTAAACTCTGAAGTTCAAATCCTTTTGAGCCCTGCAAACACAGAATTACACATCTATTTTGCTTCCACTGAGTATCAGAGACATCCACTTAAACATATGAATTAAACTGATATGGGCTTAATGGACTAATTGCAAATAGACAAACGAGAATTTAATTTCTGTTAAGCTTGTATTCTTTTTTTATTTTACCCCAAAATATACTTATTCAGAAACCTGTTATTAGAATAAATGAATCGTTATTTCGCATGAGTGTAGCTACCCCTAGTATTTGACTAGTACTTTATCGCCCCTGACGGGACGAAAGGCATGTAACTTCAGCAGGACTTCTGCAGTAGCAAGGCATTTTTCCCAATTTTCAAATGGTTCAACCAACCATTGCCCAAGTGCAAAGTATAGAGCAATAATTTGTCAAGTGTGGGTTATGGATTATCTCCTACTGATAATCCTATATGGCAATGAAGAGTAAGAAGAAACTGGATTAGTAGAATCTTTAATGCATCGAGAAAAATAACTAGCTTTTAGTGACAGGATTATTTATAATTCTCAATTATAAATAAAGTACCAGCCAAAAGTATAGAAGTCGTTCATATCAACAAACCCCTATCTCTCAAAACTGCTACTGGTTTTATGCCTAAATAACAATTATTTTCCATACAAGCATGAAGTAACGAGAGGGAATCTAGATAAGAGATGAAAAGATGTAGATTAAGTTTGTCAAGCACTTATAAGTTATTCCAACGAATCAATCACCAGTTACGGAAGTGATAATTTAGCATTAAAAAAAATATTAGCAAGTCTATTTTATCCAGTGTTTTCAAGCATATATTTTATTAAGTTTTAAACATTATTGGATTCCTTGCAAAGAATCACTTTGAAATACAAAACAATGTTGATGTAGTCACACCTGTCATTCATATTCGTTACATTTTATTTTGGACATCATATACTTAAAATTACTTTTAGAAATTATGAAAATAATTTTTAATCTACTTTCTTAATAAAGCCTATTTGCAACAGATAGGCTTTCAGTGCCCACCAACATCTTTATCAGATGCCAATTTTATTCCTTTAATTCTTTTTCTGCTATGTTGAAAGGAAGAATACATGTCACGCTTAACTCTTTTGTTTTCTTTTGTTGTTCGAGAACATAAAATACCGAATATATGAAACATACGGAGATGTTTTTCAAATAAGAATTTTGTTTCGCTTAAATTACACTAGTGTAAAATTAGCATTCATAATAATTATTAGTTCTGAATTTTAAACTAATTGTAACTAAAAAGTAAAAATCTCGTGTATATTCTACAAAATTTAAGTTTAATACTAATCCAAAAAAGTGATGCCGGTGTTGTTTTTCATTTTTTATTAAGTGCTTTATTAGTAAATACAAACTTAAAATATTGGGGTGCAATGTATAATTATATCCATAGCATCCAGGATTATATAAAAACAAAAATTACTGAATTTATTTTTAAAAAGTTAAAAGAGGGTTCTTAGTTTTGTTTTAAATTGTGGAAGTAAAGAACACTTACTACATGTAGCTGTCAGTAGATGATAAATGAAAGACAATACCTGAATACGAGAAAAGTCGATATTCGGAGCGAAAAAAAAGTCTTACAATAAAGTCGGAAAATAAAGTCTTAAATAGGTTTCATAATAGAGGCTGCATTAAGTTAGAACTGAATCTTTTATGAAAAATCCCCTCAAATGAAATTAAAACAAGCAATAGATTTACAAAGTTATGTTATATAAGATAATGTAAATTGCTGAATTTGGCATCAGAGATAGTCTAAGATAGTTTACTATAATGTGTCTAAAGAACAACAATGAGGAACAGAACATTATTACCTAAACATAGAGAAAAGACATCCTATAATAAATACGGCGCCATTTTCAATGTTATAAAGGCGAAGAGAAGGTTGCTATATAGAAAATATATAACTTTTAATACTAATTTCACCAAATTATTTTAACGCTATAAAATCCTATATAAAAAAATAAAAATCAAATATTTATAGATTGCATAGTTTATCTTTGATATATCAATAATATAACGTACAAAACTAGCTTTATAAATGGGTAGCTTTACATGTTAGTTTCGTACACACATGTGACTGCAGTTTATACTGTTATTAGGGCTTGACTGTTTGAAGTTTGTCTGTGAGTCTTTTATCATCGTTTAACATGTGCACTTATATATTTTATATCGTTTTACTTGCATTTATTTTAGTACTAACCAGTTCTCCCTTCTTTCTAATGAAGTTGTCACTAATATAACTAACAATAATAAGCGGTATGGATTTTTAAATATTTCCCTTCTCGAATTTTTTTTAATTATTATTATTATTTTTAAACGGTGGACGGAGTTTTAGTTTTAATATATTGTACATCAGATATTCAGGATCTACAGCAGCTATTTTTCTTAATCTGAAACTTACCAACCACATAGTTTCGTATTCAGTCCCACTGCGCGGCAAGTGTATTCTACTTTTAGCCCCGAGGCCTTGCGAGTAGGCTCTTGGTTTGACCAATTTATAAAGGTAATAAAGCCTATTATTTCTTCACGAAGAAATAGTAATAATATTCATGCTCCTCCCAACGACATTATCGACTTAAATCGAAACTGGCTTGTGAAATCAAACCACCAAGCACTTAGGCTCAGTACACTATGGTGCAGATGTAGCTGTTTAAGAAGCTCGTTTTGCAACCACTTGGTTTCAAGTTCAGTCCCACTGAGTAACATTTTGGGCAAGTGTCTTCTACTATACCCCAGTTGACTAATGCTTTGCGAATTAATTCGGTAGGAGGAAACTATGTATAAACCCGTCGTATGTATGTGTGTGTAAAACCCTTCCACCTTTTCGTCCCTTGCTTTGTTTACGTTTCCGTTATGTAGCAGTTCGGAAAAGACCGATAAAATAGGTATCAAACTTTAAAGAAAATAAATACTAAAGTCGATTTGTTCGATTAAACAGTTCAGGGCGGTGCCCTGATCATCCTCGTTTCTTTGTTGTCATCTTTAATACCGCTACGGGAAGCTTCTACATGATCGCTCACCTTACTAAAAAGGTAGACGGAATTCAGCTTTAAACATTATATAACCCCTCATAACTTTTATTTTTAGGAATTTTTAGAAAACTTTTGCGAATTGGTGTTCTACACGCGGGAAATCCTATGGTTATGTAAAAACCAAAACAAAAAGTTTTTTGTGTGATTTAAGGGCTATTTAGCTGTTATTGTTAGCATATCTCACGACCATCTGATACCCTTGTTCGCTGGGATTTAAACAAAATATTCGAACTGTCCGTATTTTAAACTGATTATAATAAGGACATTCGAAAAATTAGAAAATTTTTTTTCGTAATCGTATGAATTCCTGTGTTGAACACAAATGCATAAGAATTTTATGAAAATTCCAAAAAATAAAGTTATATGGGGTGCTTAAAGCAGAATTCTAAATAATCTAAATGTTTGTGCTTTAAATGAGAATATAGTGTTAACCTCACAACGGTCGCTGTGTTATTTTGATACATGCTTTCTCTCCTCCCCCGCATTAATTTTGAAAGATAATGTTGGAACAATGCCACATAAATCTCATAATTAACCTAATTCAAACAGGATTTTGAGATTTAGTGAAGGACATTTGAAATTCAAACCCCCTTGACAAAAGTGAAAACTTTTGGAAATATTTTTTTCTATTATCAGCATGGTATAATTTGAGAAAAGTGAGACCCACTTTGATTTTACTGCATAGCTTGTAGTTTTCCAATGACATTCACATTTGTAGGATAAGGTGGAGGGTAAATTACCAATTCGCTACTATTACTGGCAGATCAAATATTGTACTAAATTGTATTTTAGCTACATAAAATCTATAGTGAACTGTACTCCACAGTGTGATTCTAGGTTCTGCTGTGCAGCACTTTGGACAACTGCTTTCTACCAAAACCTCAGTGTTCATTAATGGAATATGGTAGACGGAAACCAGGAAAACCCAACATGTTTAGATACATTTATGTATTATTAGCATGAGAGCCTTGCATTTGTTTCCGTAAAAGGAGCATAAATAAGATGAACTTAGCCAGCAATAAACTGCAATGGATAAAAAGGGTACCAGAATAAGTGAGGTTAGTTTGATTCAAATGATGGCGGACCAACTAAAATCCAACAATTGTTGAACAAAATTCCTACTGTGTTTGCTTTGACCCTTTACAGTCTGCCAAAATCAACTTTTCCTTTGATCCTTCTGGGATTAAGACAAAGTACCACTCGTGTACTAAGGTCTATATGACATCATCGTCATGGCTGTGTGGTAAGAAGTTTGTTACCCAACCACATGGTCCTGGATTCAATCCCACTGCATGGAACGTTGGGCAAGTGTCTTCTACTACAGCCTCAGGCTTACTAAAGCCTTGTGATGGTAACTGAAAGAAGTTTTTTGTGTGTGTATCTTTGTGTCTGTTTGTCTGCCACAACCAGTGTTGGTTTGTTGATGTCCACACAACTTAGCAATTCACCAAAAGAGACCAATAGAATAAGTATTCATTCGACTAAAAACTCTTCAAGGCAGTGCTTCACCATGGCCACAGTCTAATGACTGAAAAAAGTCAGTGGAATTGTTTTGTATTAATAAAAGAATATTCCTAAAATCTGGAAGACAGGGTAGAGTTTTAAAATCCCTGTCTCTTGAAGTCCTATATCTCATGAAAAAGAACAGAGTATGCAAGTGGGGGAGCAATAATGTAAAAACTTGAAATTTTTTGAGTATCGTAATTTCCGTTTTTTTGAAATACAAGTGTATTGAAAAAATAAAAGACCAAAACCCACCCCCTCCATTTCCTGTAAGATAGACTTTCCAGAACTCTTACCTGTTACATATTAGAGTTTGTAGAATATCCTAGATATCAGTTGAATTTTTAGAACATTTCAACTAAAACTTCTTGAAGCCCCAATATGGCCACAGTCCAGCAACTGAAACCAGTGAAAGTACTAACACACTAACTTATTTTGTTAAATAAACAAATTTACTTGGAATAAAAACTTGTTTCAATTGTTACTTTTTTTTTTTTGTTTTTGTTTTTTCTAACATTTTTAATTCAGTTTTCTGAGTTTATAAAATCTCTTGTTGAATTGTTGAAAGATTATGGGATTTCTTGAACAGGTCAAAATGAAATGCAGATGAGTTTAAAAGCTTCCTGAAGGTTGAATGAAGTTGGGCAGGTGTGGATATTTGAAACTTGGGATTTATAATTTTGGAACAGAATAGCTGTTCCACATTAGTAGAAATTTCTGGGATATTTTTTTTTGGTGGAGAGTTCCAGATTACTTTTAGTATCCCACATTTCAAAGCAATCGGAGGAGGCCGTTAAAAAAAAAACTGAATCTTTTTAAATCCGTTTTTCAAATGTCTTGCCCCACCCCATCATGCCTTCAGAACAGCCAGCCACCTTTAATTGTGATAGGGTCAGTGAAGTGAGTGGGGTATAAGAACTTTTTTTTTTTTTAATGCAAATATGTTTCAGAATGTGATAAAAGAAAAATAATAATTTTAATGGTGGCTGTTGTTCTGAAGGCTTGATGGTAGGATCAGACATTTGAAAAATATGCATGCTCCACTAACTGTGTAATGTTAGTTTTCATCATCATTTAATGTCCACCTTCCATGCTGGTATGGGTTGGACAGTTTGATAGACTTTGGTATGGTTTCTATGGCTGGATACCCTTCCTAATGCCAACTGCTTTACAGAGGGTATTGGGTGTAAAGTCACTAAGTAACTTGCAACACAAAAGCCCTGAACTGTGTGAGGAATAATATTGAGGGAAGTGACTTTGTGCCAGGTGATGAGAAGTTAGAGTATGATTTGAGGGACAGAAATAGGTGTCTTACAATAGAGGAAATGCTATCCCAGTTAGAAAAAGAGGGAGAGTAGTGAAGATGTGATGGGATGTGCACTAAGTTACAGGGAGGTAAGTCGTACAGAAGGTTAGACAGTGCATGGTTAGTGCAAATGAATAAGAAATTCCGTAAAAGAGGAATTAGCTGCAATGCAAAAGAAGAGAGGGTACTGGTATAGATGTGATGTCACTGGAAAGGGACAAGTGGGTAAAGCAGTATCAGATGAAATGAATCTGCTGAGAAGGAAGAAATGGTAAGGGCTGATCTAAGGATATTGAACCCCATGAAGCTGTGCTGGAGAAGGCTTATCCATCCCATGGAAGTATCGGATATCAAACAATAATGATGCCAAAAATGTAACCCAAGTAAATCCAAAGATCTATCCTTTGGTCACACAACAGTGTTCATAATGAAAGAGAATATTTACTTCTCTTGACAAAAAAAAACATTGATGTGGGTACAGACATGGCTTTGTGATTAAGAAGCTTGCATCACAATTATATCATTCTGAGTCTCAGTCCACATTACTGCACTTTGAATTAACTCACACAACTGCATGGAAACCCATCAGTTACCTTGTGTAACCCTTTAGCATTTAAACCTGCCATATCCAGCTCGAACAAATATCCGACCTGTTTTATGTTAAAGCCAACCAGATCTGGTCTCTCACACTTTGACTACAATGTCATTGTAAAAATAAACAATCACTTCACTGAAATCTCTAAGTTACAAGATAATGCATGATTAATTCAAAACAATGTGAATAAATAAGCATTCACATTTAACAGTGTAATCTAGATGTTAAAAGGTTAGCACCACTACCTGGCCCTTGAATGACTTTAGTAGTTTCAACCAGCTCTGTTGTAAGCATTGAAGTTAGGTTTGTAGTTAAGAACTTCTTCTCCCCAATCATAGAGATCCTACACGAGTGCTTCCTTCTTTTCATCATTATTATCATCATCATCATCATTTAACGTCCACTTTCCATGCTGGCCTGGATTGGACAGTTTGAAGGCTGCACCAGGCTCCAATCTAATCTGGCAAAGTTTCTACAGCGGATGCCTTTTCCAACGCCAACCACTCCGTGAGTGTAGTGGGTGCTTTAACATGCCACTGGCACGAGAGCCAGTCGGGTGGTATTGGCATCGTCCATGCTCCAATGGTGCTTTCTATGTGTCACTGGCACAGGAGCCAGTCAAGCAATGCTGGCAATGACCATGCTCGAATGGTGCTTTTTACGTGCCAACAGCACAGGAGCCAGTCAGGCGGCACTGGCAACGATCATGCTCGAATGGTGCTTTTAACGTTCCACTGGCACGGGTGCCAGTCAGGCGGTACTGTCATCGACCATGACAACGATTTCACTTGATTTAACAGGTCTTCGCAAACAGATTATGCCCAATGTTTGAAGAGTACTCTTAAATGGACTGGTTATGCAGCACTGGCATAGGCCACAAGTTATGGTCTCATTTGGCTTGCTGGGTCTTCTCAAGCACAGCATATCTCCAAAGGTCTCAGTCGCTTGTCATTGCCTTGGACAGTCTCAATGTTCAAAGGTCATGCTTCACCACCTCGTCCCAGGATCTTGCTGGGTCTACCTCTTCCACAGGTTCCCTCGACTGCTAGGGTGTGACACTTTTTCACACTGCTGTCCTCATCCTTTCGCAACACATGACCATACCAGCGCAGTTGTCTCTCTTGCACACCACATCTGATGCTTCTTATGTCCAACTTTTCTCTCAGGGCACTTACACTCTGTAGTGTATGCACACTGACATTACACATCCAGCAGAGCATATTGGCTTCATTCCTTGCAAGCTTACGCATGTCCTCAGCAGTCACAGCAAGCAATAAATAATAAAACCAACAAACAAATCTTTTGATCACGTTTTAAGGATCCTCTAGAAATAAAATAGTACAGTTGATATTAAAAGGTTATAAAAGGAAAATATGGATGGCTAATAGAACTAAGATAAACCTTTATTATGAATAAAAAAAAAACTGATGTCCCCTCCAAACCACTTGGAGCACCATAAAGGACTTTTTGCAGTGAATCCAGGGAGGTTTCATTTGTATGGCTACTGCTGCATTCTCCCAGTTCTTGGGATTGGTTTAGTTCTGCAATCAAATAAGCAATCTTAAATTCAACAGTGAACTAGGTCTTGTGAAGTAAGTATTTAGCCCGTAGTTTTGCCAAACAATGTCCTATTCTACACACAATTGTAATAAAGAATTCAGACATTTTGAAGTAGTTGGGGAGGAATATGTATATCATAAGCAAAGTTTTTTATTGAACTATTCTGTTATGAATAAATGTTTACATTTCATGCTTTTTTAAACTCATCTCTTCATGCAAGTTTTAGCTGACATTTGAGCTTAAAGTATTTTTTTTTTATACTCTGTACAGAAATATCCTGTCATGACTAGAAGAGTGTCACAATTCAAATACCTAGTTATTAATGATGTCTTTTTTTTTCTTTTTCTTTTTACATTAACTTGCTGGGTCTGGAGGAAGAGGCAATCTTCCTAGACCAGTGAGATTGATGCCATTAGTCTTCTGCTTGCAGGAAGTGAATTCCAGAGGTCTGGTATTCTGGTAAGAAAGAAGAAAGCATAGTGACTAGTGTGGGTGCCTGGAGGTAGTTAAGAACCACAAGGTTAATGAGAGGAGGAGAGACAAAAATGCTAGAGTGGAGGTGACATGAACCCTGCCCGCTCCAAGGAGCACAATCCATTATATGTTGCAGTAGAAAAGACCAGAGACTGGAGAATATCTACAAGTGACTTTATGCTAATCAGTCGAGTGTCCTTTTTCCAAATGTAGTCCAGGGCATCTGTGTCTGCAGTTGTAGCGCCACCCCATATATGAGAGCAATACTCTACTGTGGCTATCACCTGAGCATTATAGAGAATAAATAATTATTGGTGGGGGCTGAAATATCTTCTGGGCCTAAAGAGCAAGACCAATCATTGGGATATGGTCCTAGTTATGTTACAAATGTGATAGGGTGATTTTTAATGATTCTAACTTAATGCTGCTCAGGATTAAGTGGAGTGTGTTATGATGAGTAGTATTTGTGTTGCTGTAGAAAGAGGCAAGATTGGCATATCTCCATTGGAGAAGGTTTCTGCTCATGTAGTCAATGTGTGTGTGTGTGTGTAGCATGAGTGTCAGGTGCAGGTGGATATATATGGTTGGAGGAATGAAGGGTAGTGTCATCTGCAAATGGTTGGGCATTGGTACATGTGGTGGTAAGTAAGTCATTGATGTGTAATAAGAAGAGAACAGGAGACGCAGAACGAGTTCCATCAGCACAGTGATAGTTAAATCTGACAATAGAAAGCTACCAATCCTAGAAATAAGAGATAGGTAGAACATATAGGCAGAAAGTTTCAATAGGATATTTGCATACCAAATACAGTTTAAAGATCTGCTGATATTGAGGGAAATAACATTGTTTTCACCAAATTTCTCCAAAGCAAGAACTCACTGATGTATCAAAGAAAAGAGTAGATGGCCACAGGATTTGGCTTTATGGAAGTTGGGCTAAACATTAAGGAAAGAGAGGTTCAAAATGATGGAGAATATCACTAATGATTGTCTTCTTCACCTTAGAAACATTAGAAGTGAGTGCAATAGGGTCACAGAGGTTATCTTTCGTAGGAATGAAACATACTGTAGCATGTTTCCAAGTATCAAGGTACAGGGTGACCCCAAAAAAAACAACCCATAAAAATTTTATCAAATCCTACAGAGGTCCAGCAAATTTCTTGACATTTGCTGGACTTAAACTTCAGTCTGTGTACAATCATTTCCTTTACATAAAAGTCATGTTCTTTTCAAAATATGCTCCAAATGGCCTCTGCAACGTTGGAGATACGTACGTCATGCAAAATTGTCAATTACTCAAACACATTTCTCTTTAGGAATTTCCCTGATTTCTGCTTTCATTGCTGCCTTCAGTTCACCAATCATTTGAGGGTTGTTCTGGTAAACATTATCCTTGAGATACCCCCACAGATAAAATACTGGGGGGGGGGGGTTTCAATTCCAGTGAATGCAGGCTAGGGAGCCGTTTGATGCGTGGGGGTGGTACCTTCTTGCTGGAACCACTGTTCATCTCTATCTATCCTTCTGTGTTATCCCAGGGATACCCAAAACTTCCTCAGCGCTGCTACATAGTGCTCTGTATTCACCGTTTGAGTTCTCATTTTCGTCTTTGAACTAATATGGGCTGATGATGCCATGTTTAGAGATTGCTACTCATGCTGTGCACTTTGTTGAGTGTAACAACCTCTGAAACACTTCCTCCAGTGTTGATTTACCCCAATAAACATTATTTTTGCTGTTTACATGTCCTGACAGCAAAAAGTGTGCTTCGTCAGAGAACCAAACACAATCCATGAAGTTTGGATTGTCTTCAATTGTCTCACAAAACCATCCACACATGGTTGTTTTTCTATGTCTGCCTTTGTAAGTTTTTGCTTTATTTGGACCTGATAAGGATGCAAATAAAGATCTGATTTAAGAACATGCCTCAAAGACTCTTGAGAGATTCCCAGCATCATCGAAGTGATTTCTTTGGGCTCTACCCCACCAAGTCTCGTACAGCATCAATGTTTCTTTCTGTTCTAGCACTCACCCTCCGACAGAATAAGTATCTCTCAGGCCTTTAGAAATAAGATTTTGCACAGTCCCATACTCTCTGAATTTCTGAAGCCAGTCAAAAATTCTACTTTTTTGGTGGAGCATGATGGCACCAAAACTGTCTCTGAAAATTTGTTTGCATTGCAGTGTGTGATTTGTAGGCGAAATAGACCTCCAGGCAAAATGTCTTTTCTTTTGTTGACTAAGACATGTTAGGGTACGCTATTGTTCCAATCTTTCATGCACAAAGTCAACTTGTATACCCTGAAAAAGAAAAGAAGAAAAATTAAAATTAACAGTTTTTATTCAAAGATTTGTGGGTTCTGTTTTTTTGGGGTCATCCTATAGATCCTAGCAAAGGATGTCTTATGTGTTTGCTTAGTAATAACATCTACTCTGGAGTGTGATGTTTGAAGACAATGGAAAGAACACTATCAGGAATACTTCTGCATTTGATGTGTATGCAAGGTAGTGGATCTGAAGGGCAGGGAAGAGATAGAATTTGAAAGATACCAAATGTGTATGATGTGGACTTGACTGCATAAGTGGGCCATGAAGGCAGAAGTTTTTTCCTTAGAGGTATTGTTCACAGCACCATTATTTTTATGAAGCAGAGATTCTGCAAAGTTGGTGGAAATCTTTTTGGCAAGAATTCAAATTCAGATAATAGCCTTATAGTTGTTGTATTGCTGGGTAAATGTCACCCAGTTTTGGCATGCATGTGTGTTTCATCAGATATTATAGGTCTTGCTTTTTTGCCTGAACAACTTCAGCATAACTGGGAAATTGGGACGTTAGGTTTTAGCTGTGTGCAGAATGTGGTGTTGTGATGGGTATTTGCAATAAGGTAGTAGTCAGGTAACACAGTGAGTGTGGAAATGTTTATAATCTGGTGTAGATTAGGTTTAGAGATGAGTAAAAGATCAAGGGTTGTTGGCTACATCAAGAGGTGCCAATCTTTAATTGTAGCGGGAACATGTGGAAGAGGAAGACATGGGACAAAGTGGTGAGAAAGGATCTATATATGTTGGGACTCACAGAGGGGATGACAAGGGACCAAGACTCCTGGTGGTTTGCTGCGCTTGTAAAGACATGTCAAGCTAAGTAAAAGCATGGTAGCCTTTGCATATAGGCTCGTCCCCTGCAACCCTCTCCAGCTGAGCATCCCTAATCTCACAAGCTCATAGGTGTTGGTGCCACATAAAAAGCATCCATACCAGTGCTGTTTACAAGCACCCAGTACATTTTATAAAGTGGTTGACGTTAGGAAGGGCATCCAGCCACAGAAACCATGCCCAAAACAGACAGGGAGCCTGAACAGCCCTTCAGCTGGTCAGCACCTGTCAAACTGTCCAACCCATGCCAGCATGGAAAATGGATGTTAAATGATGATGTAGAGGGTAAGAAAAATTGAAGTGAATTAAGGATTGCAGAAGACTTAGCTTTTACACTGACAGCATCAGTATGGGGTGAGGTTATGGTAGAAGACACTAATAGTGCTGCAATAGTTACATACACATTATTAGAATGTTTATGTGTAGTTGTACTATCCTTTTTGTTTTTTCAGCACCCACAAAATTCAATTCACAAAAAAACTCAGTGATATTGAGATCAAAGTGACCATGGACAACATGTCTGAAATCCAGATAGCTGATCAAATCATTCCAGAATCTGATCTTCTAAACAACTCTGGTGAGTTAGATTGATGTAAATAATGAAAAATCTAATGCACATTTCTGTCAAGTTATATTAAACAAATATCTATCTTTCTCTTCTTTCCATATTTCTAACTTTCCTTCTCACATCTCTCTGTGTTACCTTCATTTTGTGTCTCTGCTGTAATCACTGCTAAAATCTCCAGTTGTAAAATTGCTGACTGAACAGCAAAGTAAACACATGCTCAGAGTTCCACAGCGCGATGTGAGCAATGGATCACTGCAATAATTTATTGTATAATGAACATTGAGGCAGTATGAGCATGTTGTTTTCTCTGCAATCCAGTTAACCCTTTTTATAAAGGGATCATGATATATCAGAAGTTCTGCATCTGTGGGTTACTTCCAGCCATTCAACCCACTACATACACGTAATCTATTTATTTGAACTAGGCTAACTAGGGTTACACAAGAAGATATACTATGTTTTTATAGGTGATTTCTAGAAGAATTTAACAAGTTAAATTATCATGACAAGTGAAGAATTTAATATTTTGCCTCCTTGCTCTTCATCTGAGAATAAGAAAAAAGAATGATAATGTGGTAGTTTTGTTTGACTATATGACACTACTCACTCTCAGATAAATGGCAAGGATGCAATACATGAGGTTCTTCACTCATCGTGACACTTAAATTCTTTGAACTCTTCTATGGAGTTGTTTCTAACTCAGACTATCACCAATTTCTGTGCATTCCAGAATTTACTTTGTTGCACAATTTGGTCTAAAGTGTTTAACATGTCAACCAACTCACCATATACATAACTTTATATATTCTATGAGAACTGTTTTGAAAAAATTCTACAGTGATATTTTTATTCTTTGGTATTGTGCATTGTCTGTCATAAGCTTGTGTGCTCATTACTTAAGCCTTTCATTCCTTATGGAGCATAGCCATCAAAACTTTTCTCCACTATTCTCAATTCTATGCTACCAGAGCCACTCCCTCAATATGGGGCTGGTGGCATCCCTGAAGGAAGGCTTTCCTCTCTCAAGTTTTGCTGGTTTTGAATTATCATTGATACTTCTGTAACTTTACATTTTTCTAAGTAGGGTTGTTGGTCCTATACAAACCCATTTTTACCTCTATATTAGTCTGACCTCTCTCCTTTGACTTGACCAGCATAGGACGTCCTAACAGAAGCTTGTACTCTGTTGACCTAGTTCTCAGGGCCATTGAGGCACACAAGCCACCACATTGCAACAAGGACTGGACCTTGTGACAGACATGATCTTTAGGCCCAAGCTTATCTTGTTTTCCATGCCTTACAAATAATTAAGAGTACAGTACTCAGTTTGTCACATGCTTAACCTCAGCTGTTGCCAGTACTCCTTTTTGGTTAAGTGAACTGGAGCTATAGGAAAAGAATTTAATTCAAGAACACAACATACCAGCCAGTCTAGGAATTGAGACTGTGACCTACTAGACCATGTACCTTCACAAGCTGTATGTTAGTCATCTTAATTTTATAATTTCATATGACCTAGTGTATTTAAAGTGCTAGATATGCTTAAGGTAGTGAGCTGATAGAATTTTTAGCATTCTGGGCAAAATTCTTAGCGGCATTTTGTCTGTCTTTACATTCTGAGTTCAAATTCTGCCATGGTCGATTTTGCCTTTGTAGCGTACTTCTCTCTCTCTCTCTGTTATATATACATGAGTGCGGACGTAGTGGTTAACAGCTAGCCTTCGGCCGCACTTTTGAACCCTGTTGTGTCCACCACTCTGATTGGTTGATATTGGCGTGTTTTTGTCTCTTGTTCTATTTCGCGCCAGGGTGCAACCCAACCAGTCGCAGCCTTCAGATAAGGTCATGTGGGACAGTCTTTCTGAACCCCTGTTTGAGCCAATAGTATAGTATAAAATCTAGCTTTCCATCATCCTGTTTCTCAGTCCGGCTCCAGACCTTCTGAGGTCTAGCCGCTGACCACAGAGCACACAACCAGTTCCAGCGATGGCGCACGACACAGCTTCATGGAGATCCAACACTACATTCAATAGCTTACTGCAAACTCCTTCATCGCCACCGCCAGCATCTACGCCAGCTTCTCTACGTACACACCAACCAGCAATGCTCGCACAGCTTTTCTCCACACTGTTTGTGAAATGCTTCACCATGGTTAACAGCAAATACAGCCTGCAAGAACTCCTGTTCCAAGTAACCGGCCGCAGCATTGAAGCCTCAACTACTCACGACATGTGTGTCTTCGGCTCTACCTTGCCACCACAACTTCTTGATACAGCACTTCAACTACTTTTTACCTTTGATACGAACTGGTATATTTCCCATCCTTGTGCCTGGGCTTTCTTATAACATCCTTTTCTATGCTCTGTACTTTTCGCACGGAGGTGCAATGGCCCAGTGGTTAGGGCAGCAGACTCGCAGTCATAGAATCACGGTTTCGATTCCCAGACCAGGCGTTGTGAGTGTTTATTGAGCGAAAACACCTAAAGTTCCACGAGGCTCAGGCAGGGGATGGTGGTGAACCCTGCTGTACTCTTTCACCACAACTTTCTCTCACTCTTTTTTCTTGTTTCTGTTGTGCCTGTAATTCAAAGGCTCAGCCTTGTCACACTGTGTCACACTGAATATCCCCGAAAGCTAGTTTAAGGGTACACGTGTCTGTGGAGTGCTCATCCACTTGCACGTTAATTTCACCAAGCAGGCTGTTTCGTTGATCGGATCAACTGGAACCCTCGACGTCGTAAGCGACGGAGTGCCAACAACAATATATTTCTCGCACACACATACACGTTTTGTATACACATACATTTTGTTTATATGACGGCCTGTCTATTATTGTGTTTATTATGTCACACTCACACACAAAGACATACAAGTTGACATATCAATAAAACCTTTCTCTTAAAACTTTTACTGGTTGTGTCTCTCTCTTTTCCTTTTAGCACTTATACACGTTTAACTTCTTATTTGTGTTGACCGTGCGATGCGCTAAAGGAGCCATTCCTCGTCACCATCTCCTGGTCGCACGGTCAATACACCTTTCATTCCTTCAGTATTGATAAAATAAGTACCAGTTGAACATGAGTCAATCTAATCAACTTAACCCCCTCCCCAAAATTGCTGGCATCGTGTCAAAATTTGAAACTAATGTTGAATATGCTAAGAACATACTTTGATATTAAATTGAATTTAAAGATGCTTTCTCTTTTATATTAAAATTCTTTACTTTACCCCTTCTATTCATCTTTCAGAAAATAGCGTATACATTGGAAACATTGACACCAGCTCAACAGAGGTAAATATTTGTGTATTTATTTGTTTTGATTTGAAAATAAAAATGTCTTTTTCAGTAGAAAATAATCTGTTGTTTCGGGCAGATTGTTTGAACCAAAACCACTCTTTCTCTCCAAACATTCCTATCTTCCAGGACATTCTTGAGGTCTTCTATTTGTTAGTCGACATCACAAGAGGATTGGTCAATGTATATTATTCTGGCTCATCAAACGTGAGAATTCTCATTGCTAATTATCCACAGAAAGAGCTCATTCACTTATTCAACTTTGCTTCAAAAGTAGTAATCTGCATATCTTGTCCTCTGCTTTCAAATGATTTATGTGTTGGGGATATTTCTATAAAGCTTTTCTTTTATCGGATGTTTCCATGATCTGTTGTGAACAGCATGCAACCTACATGTGTAGGTCCTATCTAGCTTACTTCCTATGTTTTTTGTCAGAGTTCACATGGATGAATCATAAAAAACTCATTCTACTATGACTCTGAAGAGTTCCCTTTTCATCCTGTCAAGCAATGTACAGGGTGTCCACAAAGTCTGAGTACATGGAGTAAATAAAATCATAACATAAACAATTAAATATAAGAAATAATAATTTCTTAAAGCATGTGTTAATCCCCATATACCCAGACTTTGTGGACACCCTGTAGACTTAATTTGTCCAGTGCATTCCATTCTTTTGCTATGAGGACTGATACATCTTTTTCAGTCAATTAGATGTCACTTCCAAGATCATTGAAACATTCAACTTTCTTCAGGGGTGTACCACCCAATGGGTTCAATTGCCTGTTCTGGTTAAAATGTGTATTCAGTCTTCTCAGCATTCACATAAAGACCAATCCCAGAAGCTACTTCATCTAATGCATGCAGCAGTGTTTCAACATCTATACGCTTGAAAGGAAATAGTATTCCAACATTATGAACCTTTTTAACTCCTGATATCAACTTGCCTAAGACTATCCCAGGTTCAAGACAAACTTTCTGTTAAAATGTGATCTAAGATTTTTTTTTAAATCTTCACTCAAAATTTTATGTTCATATATGTACCAAACATTTATAGTCAATCCACCCTTTTTTTATGTCTATTTCTGTATTTTGTATTTTGATTATAATTGTATTTTTGTCTGTCACTATATCCATGAGTTTAGTTTTGTCTGTAAACTGCTGAAAATGACCCATCACTTTGGATATGCATTTTCACACTGAGTGAAATGACGAGAGGATCTAATGAAGAACTTATTGAAACAATTACCTGAGGAGACACATTTTACACTATGGGTGGATGATGATGATTACACAACATTTCACTAATGTACTGCAGGTGTAAAAATGTGTCAAAACAATTGTAGAGATTTTAAATAAAGAATGTTGTTCATTCCATTTCTATCATTTATCTATTTCTATAAACTTTATGGATACTATGGAATTCCTGATAAATATCTAGTAGCAAGAGCATTTCCACTGTACGATGGAATCAGGTAGCCAATAACTATGGACAAACTTTGCATAACATTCTACAAGGTTTTTACCCAAGCCTCATATATATATATATATATATATATATATATATATGGTAGAGAAATAGTAGTTTTGGCTGCTATTTCTAATTTTCAGTGTATGGTGAAGCAATGCCTGCTGAACCCTAAATTTTAATTATGTTTATATATATATATAAACACACACACACACACACACACACACACACACACACATAACAGACTTCCACACAGTTTCTGTCTAACAAATTCACTCACAAGGCATTGGTCAGCTCAGAGCTATAGTAGAAAATACTTGCTCACAATTCCACGCAGTTGTACTGAACTCAAGATCACATGGTTGCATAGTGGATTTTTGAACCACACAGCCATGCCTGGGTACAAATTACAGAAAATTTACTTGCAGATGCAATATAATTTATCTTTATTTATTTAATTAAAATGCTTTTATATACACACTATTGGTAGGCCAGTTACTACAGTATTTGTCCTGAGATAACATCCCTTATAGACTTTTTTGGGTTCAAAACAATAAATATTAGTGAAAATTCATCCTAGCAGCAGCCAGTAATAGAGCAAGATGCATTTTGGCCTCTTTAGTGAATGTTTATTCATCTTTTCCAGTATCAGAGATGAATTCTCATCTGGGTATGTAGCTGACTGGACACTGATAGGACAAATTTTCTCTCAGATATTTATTGTGGTTTTAACACAGCAAGCCCATAAGAGATGTTATCCCAGAACAAATATTGCAATAACTTTCCTCTTTATTGATAGTGGGTTTACATTAAATATGATACATAGATAGCTTATTTTCAAGTTTCTGAAATAAAACCTTAATTAAATTAAGTATTGTGGGTTTTTGATTTGAGATGATTTTTTTTCTCCATTCAATATACAACTCTATAAAAAAGATTTATTTATACCAGCCATTTGTGTAATAATGAATAAATATGAATGAACATTTCTATGTTATCAATGAGCGATCAGTTCTTTTGTACCTAAAATAGGAGAGAGAGACCTCTTTCAGTCACAAATGACCATGGGATTGCACCTAGAAAGTCACCCCCACCTGAGGCACAAGTTTGGGTGACATGCATATCTGCCTCCCCTCTCCACACCACTGACGTTGTCCAAGGCAAAAGCCAGTACAGCTTGGTACCAGTGACATCATAACTTATTTGTGCAGCTGAGTGAACTGGAGCAGTATGAAATAAAGTGTCTTGCTCAAGAACACAACACAAAGCCTGCTACAAGAATGAAACTCACAACCTCACAATTGTAATCCCAATGCTCTAACTACTGAGCCATGCGCCTTCACTCTATACCTAAAATACATGGCACCTAATCATGTAAAAGAATAAAATACCTACAGTAGATTTGATCCTCACACATCTATGAGTTGCTAGTGTACAGTAACCTATCCATTCATTTGTTTCATATCTCAGCTCTTTTCTATTCATTGCATTACATGTCTTTTCTTTTTCTTTTTTTCTTTTCTTTTTTTAGGAAGAATTAAAGAAATTTTTCATAGGAATAAATATTTTGAACTTAACCATTTTTAAAAAATGCTATAAATGGTAAATGACTTTGTTTATTCTTTACTAATAATGGTCTTTGATGTAAGCATAACGTCATACATTTTTCAAGAGGGAAGTCAATATGATTGACTTTCCTCTACTATCCCTCCCCCACCTCACTGGTACTTATTTTATCAAGCCAAGAAAAATGAAAGCAAAGCCAAGCACAACAGGATTTGAACTTAGAATGTAAAAAATTACAAATAAATATCATTATTCTTCAGTAATAATATTAAAAGTTGAAGGTTCGATTTAGTGTCGGTTTTTTTTTTTTTTTTTTCAATCAGTTTGACTGGGAAAGAAACATTTGCAAAACTGGAGAAATTACTGAGAGGGTCAGTGTAATTAATATCATTTTCATCTTGCATCCATTTTTCCCGCCATGTTGCTATGAGTTGAACAAAAGCATCACACCACTTGTCATTCTTCAATGCACATGGCTGTAGATGAAGCTACTGATTTTTGTTTTTTTCTATGCATTTTATTGTGTTACTGGCAGTAGAGCATGTCTAAAGAGTCTTCCTCAATCCACTATCAGTTTTTATTAACAGTTACTACTCCCTTGGGTGATCTGTTTACTCAGAAGTTTATGACATCTGCATCTCCTCTGTTAACAGATTAAGAAATAAGAGCAACCCATTGCTTGCAAGTGTGTTCCAAGGCAGTATAATAGTGAATAAATGGAGTATATAAAGAGAAGTAAATTTCAATAGGAGTGGCATAACACTGTAACAAAATTTTAATTTTTTTTTTTTTTTTTTTTTTTTTTTTTTTTTTTTTGTCTTTGGTCAGTGAGTGTTATTTCCTATCTAGAAATCAAAGGAAATGACTACTATTCCCTTTAATTTGATTTTGTGACCTGGATATCAATATTTTGAAACTGACCTATTTTCCATTACACTTCTGATAGATACAGCACAGAATTGCTGAAGCAGAAATATCATTATAGCAAATATTCTGCTCAATACCACAGATTTGCTTGTTAGTTGGTTGACCTTAATCACTTGAGCATGTCCCTTAGTGGCTGACAATATGCGCATCTCTGATCATGAGCAGGAATAGTAGGGGAGCATCATAACCATGTGTTGAGAGGGATTCTTTGGAATTTGAATAAATGTAAGAAAAGCAAAATTTGAAGATAATATTAGCCATTTTTCATTCTTTCTAGAGGTAAGCAAATAGGAAATGACAGTTGCTACTCAAAGGACAAAAATTGTGTTACACAGTGTAATTAGCACATTTGGAAGTACAAAGGTTGCTGCAGTAACATAAGACACTCAGAAGGTCTAGTGCTTGAGAGATGGAGTGCATGTGTTTTTATAATCTTGTTTATCAAATGGCCAGTTCTATTTATTGAGATAAAAAAAATTTTCTACTCTTTATTATTGACGATGTTCATAATGTTCTTTGTTTCATACTTTCAGTTTTGCTTTTGTTAAAGTTGGAAGCAAGAGTGATATTGACAAAATATTTATGTCATGTGGTAAGCTGTTCAAGTCAAGAAAACTGATCATTAAGTCATACAAACAGCAAAGTAATGGTTCTATAATGGATGGTAAATATTCTTTTTTTAAACTAATCTATATATATAAAAATGAGAATGTGTGTCTGTCTGTCTGTCTGTCTGTGTGTGTGTGTGTGTGTATCCCTAAAACTCGAGAACTACACAACCAATTTCATTCAAATTTTACACGTGCCTTACTTAGGGTTCCAGTTGTGTTTTAGTCAAAAAAATTTTTTAACTTCTTGCAGAGTTCGAGCCCACGGCAACATAATATCTCCTCCACTATTTAAGTATTACGTGTCAAAAGTGAAACAAAAACACTCATGTCAAATACTTTCACTTTAAAAATGAAACTATTCCACTAACTGAAACAATCACATTTCGATACTGTAATGACAGATACTTTCAGAGAGAGAGAAAGAGAGAGAGAGAGATGTATATATATATAGATGTGTATGTATACGTATAGATATATATGCATACATGTATATGTATACATATGTGTAGATGTATATATATATATAGATGTACATGTAATATGTACACATATATACATACATATACATACATACAGATATCTATACATATATACACCCATCACACACATACACATGGACACAAACACACACATTAGTCATTTGTTTTCTTATCTAAAACTACGTCAAAAGTACTGAATGGATCTTTCTGAAATTTGGAAATTACATTCTATGCATAACGGCCATAACTCCCATGAAAATTCATATATTTTTGATGTTGATGAAATTTTAACCCGAACATAACAGATGAGCACTGTCTGTAGCTAGTCTTCTCTTGGAAGAGCCCCGCTTCTCACATGGACAACTGTATGTTGGCTGCTCAAGGGTGGGCAGCAAAAAAAAACCTATTTGCATATGCTCCACAA
>NC_068986.1:44047061-44058476 GCF_001194135.2 Octopus bimaculoides
CAACGAGATGTTATAATCACAACAGCAAGAAAATATGTACATGATCACCTTTTACGAAACTTCATTGACTTTCATATATTTATATTGATATACATATATATATGTGTGTTTGGGTGCGTGTGTGTGTGTGTATATATCTATCTCTATATATAAAGATGAGAATGTGTGTCTGTCTGTGTATCTGTGTGAATCCCTAAAACTCGAGAGCTACACAACTCTCTTTTACAAACCCAGTGAAAATACATATATTTCATATGTCAAAGAAATTCAAGCAATACATATAACACCAAAGTTAAAAACATTCCCAACAATTCCACAATCCCCAACCTCCAGAGCTTTTGAAGAAACTGTTATCATCAACTGACCAAGATTCCTAACATTTGCAAAACAAAATTAGACAATACGACGCTGTACTACAGATGACATCATTTGGAACCACAAGAGATTTAACTGAGGCAGCATTCATCCAAACTTTCAAGATTCAACCTCAGATTTATCATTGCATTGTCTCTCTACTACCTCTGTCAAATGAATCACCAAAATTGGCCTTTCATTATTTATAATCTGTACCTGTTTGTTTGGTTACGAAATAAGATACACAAAAACGTGTTTCTGAATTACGTGTATTTACTTTATATACATATGAGTTGAAAACTTTCTTCTAGCATTCCACCTAATATCTATGTTCCATGCTGGCATGGATTGGAGAGTTATTAATGTAGAAATATGGTATCGTAGCTACT
The DNA here is from genome assembly GCF_001194135.2 of Octopus bimaculoides. Lineage (NCBI taxonomy): Eukaryota > Metazoa > Mollusca > Cephalopoda > Octopoda > Octopodidae > Octopus > Octopus bimaculoides. Next base: position 44,047,805 of record NC_068986.1, read on the forward strand.
AACAGTTGAGGGTTGCGTAGTCTAGACGGCGTTTTTAGATTTCATTATTCTCTTTAACCCGGGCAACGCCGGGTGTTTCTGCTAGTTATTAATATTTTTTCTCTATTGTAACAGGTGTTATTCTACTCAGTCACCCTTCTACAAGATTTTTGTTGCTAAATATTCGTCATGATTCTTCTCCACTATCACTTTAGTATTTAGTATTAGTGTAAATTCATAGTCATCCATACATACAGGCATGTCCTTTGCAGGTGCTGGTGCCACATAAAATGCACTCAAACCGGTGCCACGTAAAATACACTCACGCCATGTAAAATGCACTTGTACTGGTGCTGCATAAACACACTCATGCCAGTTGCATGTAAAAGACACCCAGCACACTCTGTAAAGTGGTTAGCATTAAGAAGGGCATCTAGCCATAGAAACCTTACCAAAATAGACAACTGTATTCTGAACAGCTGGCCAACTCCTGTCAAACTGTCCAACCCATGCCAGCATAGAAAACGGACATTAAACAATGATGATGTCTGTCTATTGCATACATTTTCTCCATCAGTTCACAATGTTTTTATTCTTATCATTTAATCCCATCCTCTTATCTGTAATTGTTGCTTTGCCCCAATTTTTTTTTTAATTAAGCAGACCTATGCTCATAGGTTATCAAGCTATAACCAGTCTGTCTTTATAAGATAATTATATGTGATTTGAAAGAGATTTAGTTGCTAATTTCAGTAGATCAAGTGATACCACTGTTGGCTTGTCTATCTGTAATTTAATACTGTAAAAGGTTCAGTTTACCATCGCACGAAGCAAGAGCACTGTATGATCAAAATCATCCCATTATTGCACTGCTGAGCTAAAGCCATCCCTTGAACCAGGATCATAAAATAATATGCACTATAGCTTTGTTTCAACCAAATCTGTTTTTATCTGTGGACAATTTATGAATGACAATAGTCACTAGAATCATTAAGATAGTAATGTTCTGCACCAACATCAATCAAATGTGGTGTGGGTATAAACGAATCAGTTAATGTTTACTTGTGAGATGTGAGGACCAATGTTTTGAACAAGGCTCTTCACCTCAGAATAAATGAGTAACAAAAGATTTCTGCTTGAATTGCTTAGCTGTATATTTAGCAAGTCAATTACTTCGTCTTCCAACACAGGAACATATTGTTTTGGTTGAAATATAGGTATCAAGAACCAGACTTTTAAAGATATTTCTTAAATTTTCAATATTTATGCTGCATATTTTGGGGAAAAACAATTTGAGAACGTTTAATTTTTATCTACCAAGATTCTTGCTTATGAATATATCTATTTCATTTTTGGAAATAGCACACATGCACAAATATAATTGTAAAATAACAATTGATAATAGTATTCTTAGTTGTTTCTAATTTTCCTTAAAATAAGGAGGACAATAAGAGAGAATTTATTAACAGCAGTCCTCTTCCTCATCATCATTGTTTATTTATTACAACTTGCTGGTAAGACAGGCATGATTACATGTTCACTCCATATCACATATCACATTCCATCATGAGTGTCTTAAGCTCATCTAGGTCTCGACAGTGGTTTTGGAAGGACACCCAAGGTTCATGCTCCCACGGGTCAGTTTCCAGATTATAGCTTGGTTGGCCAGACAACTCATGTTGTTGCTGACATTGCTCAGCAAGCTTCTTGCATCTTATTATCTTGTTGGTCAACTAGGATAGGTTGTCATACACTTGCTTATCAATCACTTTCTACATCTAGCTAATAATGAAGGCCAAGTTTCAAACCCATAAGGGAGGAGTGTCTCATTTGTTGCTTTGAAGATTCACTTCTGGAAAGATTTGAGGTTCAGGCATTTATTATATCATTGATCACTTTCCAGGCAAGGCCAGCTCACATTTTGATGTCCCTTTCTGAGTTCTCTATGAATGATCCAAGATACTCAAAGTTGGAAACTCACTTGAGTAGCTGATAGCTATTTTGCAGATTGTGTAATCCATCTCCTTTCTGTTCAAATATAGAGCAGTTTCATTGCTTTCACTTTATACTCTAGACCAGTGGTTCTCAACCAGGGTTCATATAAGATATTGTTGTTAAAATTTATATGTAATAAATTGGTTAGCTTCAGTAAGTTCCATTGAACCTTATGGGGTATGACCAATTGAGGCACTTGGTGCTACATTGATGCTTCTTTTCTTTCTCTTTTTTTTGTTTTTCTTTTGTAAAATATATTCCTTTTCACTGAATTAACTATTTTAAATGATGTGAGTTTAAGCACGAACATTTAATTAACATTTATGTATAATGTATAATATTTAACATTCTTGCATATATTTACATATATTTCCATGTTTCAATAAATTACATTTCATCTTGTCTAGAAAATAAATTGGTTATACTTCTACAATACACAAAATATTTTAATAATTATTTTTATACAATTCCTAATAATATAAAAATATGATGGGATGCTTTTTTTTAACATCAAATAACTAGGAGGGTCCAGGGAAAATAGGAATCAAAGAGGTCCATAGGTGCAAAATGGTTGAGAACCACTGCTCTAGACAGAAGGGCCTGATCATCTGTAATTTTGTCAGAGAACGAAGTGATGTCGTTTCTAAAGTCCTAAAGTGTCAGTGTCACCAAACCAGCTCTCTAAGACTTCTTTATTAAGGAAGGATATAATGTTAGTGTAGAAACAACAGATCACATCGCTGAAATTGTTTGTTTCTTCTATCAATTAAATGTTTTACAAACATTGAGAAATGGGTTAAATATAAAGGAAAGGTCAAATGCAATAGTTATTTTTATATTCAGAATTATAGTATTGAGTTGAAAGAGACCAAATGCTGCCTTGTATATCTAGGGTTTTTTTTTTTTATAAATTCACCAATCTTTATATTTTTTTTTTGTTAATATTCAAATTGTAAAATTAACTAAAATTATATTTTTTTTAACCATTTAACTACCAAACCTTCTGTTTCCTTAATAACATTCCTCATCATTGTTTTCATCATCAATTACAATCTTTTTAACGGATTTCTCTAAGTTCTTTTTTTTTATTTGCCTTTTACTAGTTTTAGCCAATTCTTAGATCAAATAAAATCTCCATTATCCTATCACCTTTATCCATATTTTTCTTGCCGCCATTCTGTCACTATTATTCTTTGACATTCTTTTTCAGGTATTACCTTGATTATTACTCTCTGACATCTCTATATATTTGCTTTGTTCATACATCCATTCTTACAATTAAAACTTTCTTCTAAGTTCAAGTATTGAATATATATTATATATATATTTTCAACTCAGCCTTCATATACTGTCTTTTTTTCTGAAGTACAGAACCATATGATATTTTGAGAAATTTCCAATTTCTTTTACTATTTCTCAATGTTTGTAAAACAGTTAAGTTTTATCAATATGATATCCTCCATCAATTAAGGCATCAGTGTCACAGAGGATGCTCATATGTAATGAGTAACTTTGAATAAACTTTTACACTCCAGGTATCAAAAACATTTCAGATCTAACCATGCCACTGCTGATTTAGGTTGAAAACTCTTCACTAAATGTGAACTTTCAAGTGGCTTCCACTTATTGGAAGACTTGATCTGAACACTTTAATCTAATAAAATCCTGCCCCTTGCAGCAGTAAATTCTATCTACCTCATGGTGCACATTTGGTTGAATGAACAAGCATAAATTATGCTCACCTGCTGACCTGTAATTGTGGAGGGAACCTGTGGAAGCCAAGCCAAAATAGAGACTGGAGTCTGGTGCAGCTCTCCAGTATATCAGATCCAGTCAGACTGTCTTACCCATGCCAGCATGGAAAACAGGCGTTAAGTGGTGGTGGTGGCAGCAATGCCAGAATTATTGTTATTATTATTATCATCATCATTATTTAGGCAGCAAGCTGGCAGAATCATTAGCATGCCAGGCGAAATGCTTAACAGTATTTCATCTGCCGCTATGTTCTAAGTTCAAATTCCACTAAGGTCGCCTTTGCCTTTCGTCTTTTTGCAGTTGATAGATTAAGTACCAGTGAAACACTGGAGTTGATGTAATCAACTAGCCCCTCCCCAAAAATTTCAGGCCTTGTGCCTTTAGTAGAAAGGATTATTAATGCCAACCTCTCCTTCATTGGACACTAAACTCTGCTTGCGAAGACCTGTTGGGGCAGGTGAAATCGAAATCGTGGTTGAACCAAATTCGATGACTGGCACCCATGCCAGTGGAGCACTAACAGCACCATCCGAGTGGGATCACTGCCAGAGCAGCGGTCTGGCTTCTGTACCGGTGGCATGTAAAAAGCACCATTTGAACGTGATCGTTACGAGCATCGCCTTACTGGCAATTGTGCCGGTGGCACGTGAAAAAACATTCAAGCAAGGTCATTGTCAGTGCTGCTTGACTGGCTCCTGTGCAGGTGGCATGTAAAAAACGCCATTTTGAGCGTGGCCGTTGCCAGTACTGCCTGACTGGCTCTCGTGCCTGACTGGCTCTCGTGCCAGTGGCACGTAAAAGCACTCACTACACTCTTGGAGTGGTTGGCGTTAGGAAGGACATCCAGCTGTAGAAACTTTACCAGATCACATTGGAGCCTGGTGCAGCCATCTCGTTCGCCAGTCCTCAGTCAAATCATCCAACTCATGCTAGCATGGAAGGCAGACGTTAAATGATGATGTTGATGATGATGAACACACTGGATTTTTAATTATACATACATTCAGAGCATTGAATGAAAAACAGCACATTATTTTCTTAGATACAGGATCCCAACCATAAGTAAGTATAACTATATTTGTATAATTAGAATTGGTAATGCATATTTTCTTGAATTATGTGTTTGTTGAATCTTAACTGTGAACTTTATTTCTAGAATCTGCTCCACAAATGGTTTCACGGGAAACTAAATCAAAGAAATCTAAAAAGAAATCAGCTACATCTCACATGCATAATTCTGAGCAACTTGAACCTAAACCTGCAGTCATGCCACCACTTGAAGATATTGGTTTCAATCTGCAAGAAAAGGAAGATAATTCTGAATTGAATACCTCTGCTCTTGGAAAAATTCTAAAGAATGATTATGAAACTGTCTCCTTCGAGAATGGAATTAGATTATTTGTTGGGAACTTTCCATATGGTACCAGTGAGGTAAAGTTTTATTTTAGGTTACTAAAATATTAAGAAATACATTTTATATTTATTCATTCATTTGTTTAGCATCCATTTTCCTATACCATCTTGGGCTGGCTAGGGGCCTTATATGTGCTAGCATTTTACTGCCAGATGCCCTTAACTGTTTTATAAGTCAGGGTTGTTTTATTCCAAAGGTTTTTTCAAAAGTGCAGAGTGACAGGTCATAATATCAACAAGGAATTTCAACAGCATTACCATTTCACTCAGGCAATGACAAATGAAGAGATGGAATACCAATATAGGAAAGTGGTTATACACCCTGCTTTCCTATATTAAATTCTGAAGAAACAACGAAACGCTGACTCTGAACTATCAACACAACAATATTTATTTATGGAGGAAATAGGCATGGTTGCTGAGATGTTGGAATGAGCTGTCCCCAGAGTTGGAATGCTGGAGAGACAGTTTGACACGACCATGCTCATGGCCGGCCGGCCGAGAAAGAGAATGAATAAGGGCGCCAAACTTGGATATTGATGACTGCGCATGAGACAAGGCGTTACTACACCAACATTTGTTTTTACACACACACACTATCTCTCTCTCTCTCTCTCTCTCTCTCTCTCTCTCTCTCTCTCTCTCTCTCTCTCTCTCTCTCTCTCTCTCTCTCTCTCTCTCTCTCTCTCTCTCTCTCCAGGCCTCTAAAAAATTTAGTCTACTATTCTCATTCACAAAGCATTAGTTGGCCCAGTGCTAGAGTAGAAAACACTTGCCTAAGATGCTACATAGTGAGGCTTAAGCCTGAAACCATGTAGTTGAGACATGAACTATTTAACCATGTAGCCATGACTGCAGCTAGCATTAAGAAAATATAAATTCTCACTCAAAATAATTCTGGACTTAAGGCTCTTGGTTAATTATTCTAGAGTAAAAGTAAATATGTGTTCCTGTTTATTCTCTCTTTTTTTTTTTACTCTTTATATTCTTCTGCTAAATCCTTGACCAATTAAACATCCCTCTTAATTTGATATGTTTTTTTTTCTACATTGTAGTTGTAAATGTCCAGTTATGTTAGATGTTAGAGAACAGTAGTAAAATACATGCAAGCATTTAAAAACTATCCTATTTTTCCATATCCTATCTTGATCACAGATTGGATATTGAAAGATAGGAAGGTGATAGGAATGGCATCCAGTCTGCCAAAGCAGACATTGTGACTTGGTGCAGTCCTCTGGCTTGCCAGATCCTACCAAACTGTCCAACCCATACCAGTATGAAAAACAGTTGTTAAATGATGATAATGATGATATGTTTCCTCTACAAGCAAAATCATGAGCTTGAGAGAAGCAAGAAAGTGAGCAATTTTTAATGTATACAGATTTCTTCACCTGTAAACATTTCTTGCACATATAGTGTTACTGGAGACAGAAGCAAAATAATATTTCTACTTGTAAAATGCATATTACATGAAGTATGAAACAGCCAGATCTCTTCACTGATGGGCATTTTTTTAATATCTTAGTTGAGGATAAATTTGATCAACTGAGAATCTAACCTTTGTCACATTCAGTTGACCAGGAACTTACCTGGTATATCAGTATGCAGATTGCATACTGATATATCTTTTATTTATCATTTATTTGTTACAGTCATTGGACTGTGGTCATGCTGGAGTACCACCATGAAGGATTTTAGTCAAGTAAATTGACCCTAGTACTTATGTTTAAGCCTGGTACTTTTGTTGCTCTCGTATGTCAAACCTCTAAGTTACAAGGATGTAAGCAAATCAACATTGGTTGTCAAGCAGTGGCTGGGTACACACACACACACATATACCAGACTTCTTTCAGTTTCTGTCTACCAAATTCATTCACAAGGCTTTGGTCAGCCTAAGGCTATAGCAGAAGACACTTGTCCAATGTGCCACGTAGTGGGATTGAATACCAGAACCATGTGGTTAGGAAGCAAACATCTTACCACACAGCTACACCTAATCTAAAATTAAAATAAGCACAAAATGGAAATTGGTCAGTGTTACACCCATGTTCACTTTTTTTTTTTTAGTGGGCTGGTCTTGTGAGACTGGTAGAAAGACAGAAAATAATCCCAAGAGTGGAGAACTGTCCTGATTGCTGGTATTTTTTCTGGACTGCCATGTTAGCTTGGCGCTAACTATTAATATCCAGTACCACTGCTTTAGAGAGACTTAGAAATATTAATATTTCTATCATAAACAATTTTTCTCATCTAAAAATTACGTATATATTCATAAACCTAGGCATGGCTTAGTGGATTTGATAGATGGAAACTGAAAGAAGCCTGTTGTGTGTATATATATATGTGTGTGTGTGTTTCTCTTTGTGTTTGTTTCCCACCACTTCTTGACAACCAGTGTTGGTGAGTTGGCGTCTCCATAACTTACCAGTTCGGCATGAGATTGATAGAATAAGTAACAGGCTTAAAAAAAAGAAAGTACTGCAGTCAATTCATCTGACTAAAATCTCTTCAAGGTGGTGCCCCAGCATGGCCATAGCCTAATTACTGAAACAAGCAAAAGATATTTTTGTAGAAAATTAATTTATTTACTGTATCAGATATTATGTAATTATTGTTGTAAGCTTATTGTTGAACATGTCATTACCAAATAATAAATACTAAATAGAGAACATGTGACCTTAATTATACAAAGCTGAAATGACCCACTAATCATCAAGCCCACATGCTCTCTCATTTAGTATTGTGTATTTTTTAACTATTGCTACATGTGTATTAATGTATGAACTTTGCAGAATGACTTGATGGAACTTTTTCACCCAGTCAACCCTTTGTTTGCACTTGTTAAGAATAGTGATAACAAGAAATATAGGTAAGATATATCTTTCATCTTTTTGTCTTTTACTTCTTTCAGTCATTAGACTGTGTCCATGCTGGGGTATCACCTTGAAGAATTTTTACTCGAATGAATTGCTCCCCAGTACTTATTTTTTGTTAAGCCTGGTACTTGCTCTATCAGTCTTGCTGAAGTGCTAAGTTATGAGGATGTAAACATACCAACACTGGTACACACACACACACATATGTACACAACAAGCTTCTTTCAGTTTTCATCTACCAAATTCACTCACAAGGTTTTTATATATATATATATATATATATATTTGGCAGGTCTCACTAATTTGAAACCAGTTCTATAATTGTTAATGCACAAAACTCTCTCCTCATGCATCACATTGTATAGTCTGCCAGTTAAAGAAAAAATATGTATACGATCATGTTTTGAATTCTGTTTCCCTGTTTGTATTATATATCATTTTTTGTTTGTATACATAAGGATCCAAATAGAATCGGGTACTTGAAAAGATATGCACCTGTGGTCCCCGCCTATGGGGTTGATAAATATCAAATAGGATATTCCGGTGGTGTACACAAAGAAAAACCAACTTTATGAGTACTTAGCGCCTAGGGGCTGGTTCAAAGCATACATTATGTTGATTGTATGTTGTTGGTGTCTGACATGTCATAAGTCCCTATGGTGTAGTATAAACAAATGAATGCTAACAGACAATGGATAATTGTCAGCTCGTTACAGCTGTTTCTTATGCATTTTTTAAATAGAAGAATGAAAACATTACTTCATTGCAAAAAACTGTAATCATCAGATGAAACATAATTTCAAAAACAAAAGAACATCCCAAGAGTACAGCAGGGACATGGCTGAAGTTGTGTCCCTGCTGTATTCTTAGGATATTCTTTTGTTTGTAAAATTATGTTTCATCTGATGATTACAGTTTTTTGTTAAATGTAATGTTCTCATTCTTCTATTTAAAAAAATGCATAAGAAACAGTTGTAATGAGCTGACAATTATCCATTGTCTGTTATCCATCATCATCATCATTTAACGTCTGTTGACCATGCTGGGATGGTTTGATTGGGCTGGCACACTGGAAGGCTGCGCCAGGATCCAGTCTGATTTGGCATGGTTTTCTACAGCTGGATGCCCTTCCTAATGCAAACCATTCCATGAGTAATGGGTGCTTTTACATGCCATCAGCACAGGTACCATTTGCATGACACCGGTATCTGCCACAACTGCAATTTTGCTCGGCTTGATGGGTCTTCTTCTCAAGCATAACATAATGCCAAAGATCTTAGTCACTAGTCATTGCCTCTGTGAGGTTCAAAGTTTGAAGGTCATGCGTCATCTCCACATCCCATGTCTTCCTGGGTCTACCTCCACCACAGGGTCCCTCCACAGTTAGAGATCAGCACTTCTTTACACAACTGTCCTCGTCCATACACATCACGTGACTATACCAGCACAGCCATCTCTCTTGCACACCACATCTGATTCCTCATATGCCTAACTTTTCTCTCAAGATGTTTACACTCTGTTGAACACGCATTCTGACATTGCACATCCAGCGAAGCATAATGGCTTCATTTCTCTCAAGCCTACACATGTCTTCAACTGTTATAGCCCATGTTTCACTGCCATGCAGCATAGCTGTTCGCACACAGGTATCAAACAATCTGCCTTTCACTCTGAGATAGAGGCCCTTTGTTGCCAGCAGGGGTAGGAGCTGTCTGAACTTTGCCCAGCCTAATCTTATTCTCACAGCTACACTCTCGGAACAACCACCTCCACTACTAACCTGGTCGCCTAGATACTAGAAGATATCTACTACCTCTAGCTTTTTCCCCTGGCAGTTGCTGGATTCTGTTTTTCTCACATGTTAAGCATTTATTATGCTAGTGCAACTTCCACATACAAAAGTTAGTTTCTCTGTTAACCTTACTTTGATGTTGCACCTTTTTTGTGTCAAGAGCTTATATTGGGTGCATCTTATGGAGTTTCTACCTACACCTTTTTTACAGATTGAGCAGAGCTATCTACCTGACGGGATTTGTGATGTGTCTGCCTTCCTACTTATTGAGACTTTGGTTTTTACAAGATTGGCTCTAAGGCCCTTCGATTCTAGACCTTGCTTCCACACCTGAAACTTGTCTCGAGTTCTGATAGTGACTCAGCTATTAGAGTAAGGTCATCAGCATAGAGAAGCTCTCGGGGCATCCTGTCTTGAATTCGTCTGTTATTGCCTGGAGGACTATGATGAATAAGAGGGAGCTGAGGACTGATACTCGGTTGACCCCTACCCAGAATTCTTCACTGTACTCGTTGACAACCCTCATCTTACTGACAGCATCTCTGTACATGGCTTGTACAGCTCTCACTAACCACTCATCTATCCCTAGTTTCTGCATTGACCACCAGATAAGGGATCGGGGGCCCCTGTCAAAGGCTTTCTCCATGTCAACAAAAGCCAGGTACAGATATTTATCTTTGGCTAGGTATTTCTCCTGCAGCTGTCTTACCAGAAATATAGCATCAGCGGTGCTTTTCCTGGCACGAACCCAAACTGCATCTCATCTAAACTGACTCTCTCCCTAATTAGTTGGGCTATGACCCTCTCCATGACTTTCATAACCTGATCCAACAACTTGATACCTCTGTAATTATTCATATTT
>NC_068986.1:44059229-44063125 GCF_001194135.2 Octopus bimaculoides
AGAAATTTGACAAGTCAACATATAAAGGTCATGTTTTGCTTGTTTCATCACCTTATGTTGAAGAAACACTCACTAAGGATAACTTTTCAAATAGTTCAGGATCTGTCAAGGAAGTTCAAGGTAATAACATTTATTGTATTACTAAATTATAGCAAGCAAAGCTAAGAATTTAAAAAGTTTTTTCAACTAGCAAATTTCGATAAATTGAATCAAATTTCAGTAAAATATTCTTTCTAATTCATCATCATCATCATTGTTTAACGTCCGCTTTCCATGCTAGCATGGGTTGGACGATTTGATTGAGGACTTGTGAACCGGGTGGTTACACCAGGCTCCAATCTGATTTGGCAGAGTTTCTACAGCTGGATGCCCTTCCTAACGCCAACCACTCCGAGAGTGTAGTGGGTGCTTTTACGTGCCACCAGCACGAAGGTCAGTCAGGCGGTGCTATTGCCATATAATGGCTTGTTGCATTCATGTGCCTACTTTCTGACAGCAGTGTATAAATTCCATCAAGATTATCCTTTTAAGTAAGACTGGCCATTGAACAGGTAAAACTAATCTAATGTTCACGTTCTGCAAAAACATTTAAGACATTTCAAGCATAACATGTCAACTATTGCAACCCAACCAGAAAAAATTGTGGCACAATACCAACAATTTTAAGGGCAGAGAGAATTTGAACTCAGAGCATAATGAATCAGAAGAAATGCTGCTAAATATTTTGTCTGACATGCTAACAATTCTGCCTGCTTGCTACCTTAAACTAAAAATATGTGAACAGATTTATGATCAAACAAAGAAAGGATTTCATCAATATAATGTGATTTAACATATTGCTAAATGTCTAAAATTAGAAAACAGTACATCATTTATTGTAGCTGAAATTTTGGATAATTTCCTATGATAATCTTGGCTAGTTTTTTCATCAGCCAGATTATTATTTTGTTTCCTCCTCAAGTCGTCAGTTTTCAATCAATAAGTATAGGTAATTGTAACTACTCTTTCTTTAGACTTTACTGCAGCCTTCAGCTTTTTTTAAAAAAAAGAAATATAAATACTTTCTTGTTCAAATTTTCTGGTTCATCTAATTTTGCATTTAACCCTTTTTTTTGTTTGTTTGTATGTTTGTTTGTTTTTTTGTTGAAATACACTGCTTTTGCTTCAATTAATTTTGAGAATAACAATGAATTTAATAAAATAACTTTATTATTATTAAGCTGGTGTTTGATGAAATTTTGATCATTTTAAAACAAGAAGTTTTATATCATAGGACCAAAAGCAATCCTAGGTGGGTTGGTATCAAAACAGTTGAATATATACTCTTTACTCTTTTATTTGTTTCAGTCATTTGACTGCGGTCATGCTGGAGCACCGCCTTTAGTCGAGCAAATCGACTCCAGGACTTATTCTTTGTAAGCCTAGTACTTATTCTATCGGTCTCTTTTGCCGAACCGCTAAGTTACAGGGACTTAAACACACCACCATCAGTTGTCAAGCGATGTTGGGGCGACAAACACAGACACACAAACATACACATGACAGGCTTCTTTCAGTTTCCATCTACCAAATCCACTCACAAGGCTTTGGTCAGCCCGAGGTTATAGTAGAAGATACTTGCCCAAGGTGCCACTCAGTGGGAATGAACCCGGAACCATATGGTTGATAAGCAAACTACTTACCACACAGCCACTCCTGCACCTATATTTTTAAATTTTCTTTTTTTTTTTTTTTGGTAGTACTTGCTAAACACGCGATTTCAAAAGAATTCATTGATTTTTAGAATTCTACAGCAAGACACCTGTTTCTGTCCCTGTCACACTCTAACCTCTCTTCACCTGGCACAAGGCCACCTCCTCTAATGCCCCACCTCTTAAAGGATCTTTGTCTTGTGAATTACTTGGGAACCCCACCAGTGCTGGTGACACATAAAAAGCATCCACTCCACATTGTAGAGTGGCTGGTGTTTGGAAGGGCACCCCACTGTAAAAACTGTGCCAAAATGGACAGTGAAGCTTGGTGCAGTCTTCTATCTAGCCAGCTCCTGTAAAACCATCCAACCCATGCCAGCATAGAAAATGGTTGTTAAATTTCGTTTTCAGACTTTTAGTTAGCCCTTGTATCATACATTGAGTTATATAAAGCTTTCCTTTCATAAGTCTCAAGTTACTCTGGTGATTGAAAAAAAGTGGGAGTGTGTATCATAAGAAGATTGGATGCTAGAGAAATATGACCAGTGTATCACATGTGATACACAAGACAAGCAAAGGGTCAAGTGTTTCTGATTTAGGCACAAGGTCAGCAGTTTTGAGGGGAGGGAGATAGTCAATATCATCAACCATGGTACTTTATTTTATTGAGAGAGATAAAAAGCAAAGTTGACATCAGCAGGATTTGAACACAGAACTTAAGGATTCAGATCAAATACCACACTGCAACTATTCTGATGTTCTAATAATTCTGCTAACTCGTTACTTAATAATGACTGTGTACTAGGCAAACTTTGTCAAGAGAGAAACAGTTGAATCAAACCCTACATGTTATTGGTTCATCCCTGTGAGATGGAATGTAAAATTATCTCAAATAGGAATTGAACTCTGAATAACGACAGATAAAACAAATAAGAGAAATCAATTTATTCCAGCACTACATTATTTCTGCTAATAAACTGCCCTTCACATTAGCATATTAATTATTACAAATTATATCAAATAAACTTAGTATTCACATTTGAAGTTTGACCCTTTTGATACCAAACCACCAGAGATTGCCCATAATTCTTATAATACAAACATCCTGTTTTAAAGTGATTTAAATTTAAAGCTTCCATCAAGATTTTGCATTAATGTTCCAAATACCAGCTCAATAGTGACAAAGTTAACTAAATTTTTCATTGTTTTGGAAATTAATTGAAACAGAGGCCAAGTATGTCAACGGAAATATGATAACAAAAGGCTTAATTTCACTTTTGGGTTATATCTTTTCCAGAAAACACTATAGCAAGTGATCAGGATTCTTCTGTAAGTTTCCACAAAGAAGCCGCTTGTCTGTTCCATATTTATAGAGAATTTTCTCTAGAATCTGAACTACTGACAAATGAAATTGTAGTATGTGTCACAAGAGTTGTGAGCAGGCATTGCTTTTGGGCTCATGTAGTTAGTGAAAAGGTAAATAAATTTAAATATAAATTCAACTTTTACGATGAAAGTAAACAAAGTTTGTCTTTAGAAGCGTTGAGATGTATTGTAAGAAACAGAAATAAATATATTTCTCAAACGCATGATATTGCTATAAATAGTGTGATCAGGATAAATTATCCATATAATGCAGAAAAATACGTTGCCGTTGTGGTATGACGTCAGTGTCTGGGGGAGGCTGACCGGAAGGGGAAAAAGGGCAGAGGGAGCCTCGATTGGCATTCGTGCACTTTTCGAACGGGGCTGCGGTCAGGACAAGACGTGTTAAGCGACGGTCAAGGTTTGGGAGAAGCAGCTGCTATTCCTGGTGTACTTTGGGTCGGGGCAAGCTTCAAGGATCGGATACCGCAAGACAGACTCGCAGTCAAGGAAAGGAAAACCGAGGTAAGGCGATTACATCTACTTGTACGCACACACCATAAGCTATTTCGGCACCACATGCAGAAATTCGCTGCGATGGCAGCTACCAAGATTAGGATCACCAGCGATGTGATCAGGCCTTTTAATGGCAAAGGAGATGTGATGGCTTGGATATGAAAAATTAGGCTCGTTGCCAAGCTGCAAGGAATAAGTGATGTGGCGAGTCTCATGGCTCTGTACTTGGAAGGGAGCGCCCTGACCCTCTACCTAGAAATGGACGAGGAAGAAAGATTAAGTGCAGAGAATGTCGAATGGAGGCTGAGAGAGGCATATACGGAG
>NC_068986.1:44066389-44080304 GCF_001194135.2 Octopus bimaculoides
GTGGTATGACGTCAGTGTCTGGGGAGGCTGACCGGAAGGGGAAAAAGGACAGAGGGAGCCTCGATCGGCATTCGTGCCTTTTTCGAACGGGGCTGTGGTCAGGACAAGACGTGTTAAGCGACGGTCTAGGTTTGGAAAGGTTTGGGAGAAGCAGCTGCTATTCCTGGTGTACTTTGGGTCGGGGCAAGCTTCAAGGATCGGATACCGCAAGACGGACTCACAGTCGAGGAAAGGAAAACCGAGGTAAGGCGATTACATCTACTCGTACGCACACACCACAGCCGTCAACGCTTCTAAAGACAAACTTTGTTTGTTTACTTTCATCGTAAAAGTTGAATTTATCGTTAGCATCTTATGAAGCTATATTTATAAGTTCTAAAATTGCAGAAGAATTCGTTACTGGGCAGTTTAGTTTAATGGTAAAACACTTGACATGTAATCACAGATGTGAGTTCGAATCTCATGGCTGGCCGGCAACGTATTTTTCTGCATTATATGGATATTTTATCCTGATCACGCTATTTTATAGCATTATCACACATTTGAGAAATAAATTTATTTCTGTTTCTTACAAATTTAAATATATTTCTTCCTGTTGCTAACCCTTACTTTTCACATAAATTATTTTGATTCCACTGCATTTCACATGTCGAAACTATTGTAATTGCCAAGCTGCAAGATTTGTGTTCACAAGAGATGTAAATAAGTGTTTTCCATTTTCATTCAAATGGTACCAGTGTGAAGACATGCAGAAACAACACACACACGTACACACATTATACATGCATTGTGGACTCTCTTACTACTTCAACAAATGAAGATTCAGCAAGATACAGAAATATCCCAACCTTATGGCTACCTGTGTATAGAGTCAAAGCCGAAGACATCCTCTATCTGTCTTCCTGTTGTCACTAGACTCATAAAGTAAGTGTGGTGGTGTTGGAGCTGGTGTCTTTGTTTACTGATCAACTTGCACGATGAATACTGGGCATATTTCTTGAAGAGCCATTCCTGCTCTCTCTTCCTTCAAACTTGTTATTGGTCTGGTGCAATATATACAAGCCCAGTACTTCTCAGGATGCAGGATTTGCATGGAGTTATCTTCTCTTAGACGAGCAGCTAAAGAGCTGAAGGGCCTCATTTTCTCTGGGTCCATTAGGGTGTCTGTGAATGACATTCTGGAGGCAATTCCATTCATACAAACATACATTAGCTCCCATTTAGTTTCCATCTAACAAATTTCACTCACAAGGTTGGCCGTCTAAGGAACTATTTACCCTCCTTGTCTCTTGATTTCATAAAATAAAAAAAAATTCTTTTTTTTCATAGTCATTTGTATTCCCATGTGTAGAATACAAATTCATAAAAATTTTCTGAAAATTCCAAAATATGAAAAAAGTTATCACCCAAGCTGTAACTGTTACATGCTGGCATTGACAATCTACTATAGCATTGTCTATTTTTCTATCCTAGCTACAGTACACTTACATTATCACATAATTATGTTTTTAAGAATCTGTCTTTTGCTTCCATTTTATTTCATACAATTGGTAATCTCTTAGGCCTTAAATTGATGAAACATTGGTATTTTCAGAATGGAAGATGTAAAGAATTCATGTCCATTCACAAATGTTTACAAGAAACAGCTTTTAGCTGGAAGAAGACAAAATCTGTTGGAAGATGTGTTGCTATGTGTGATAGGAAATGGTTTCGGTAAATTTAATTTTTATTTTATATAATCTACCAAACTGAAATAGAGATTAAATAATAAAGGTTTTGATAAGTGGTTAAATATTGGTTTCAAATTTTGGCACAAGACCAAGTTCAGGGGAGGGGGTAAGTCGATTACATGGACCCCAATGTTCAACTGATACTTATTTTATTGACCTCGAAAGGATGAAAGGCAAAGTCAACCTCAGCAGAATTGGAACTCAGAACATGCAGACGGACAAAATGCCACTAAGCATTTTGCTCCGTGTGCTTACAATTCTACCATCTCACCACCTTATAAGTGGTTAAATATTTTCAAATGTTATTAGACATTATTAGACACTCTCTACAAAGTAGTTCCTAACAAAAGTCACAGAAACAATGCCAAAAATGGAATGTTTGTGGAAGTCAGATTCTCAACATATGTAGGAGGGTAGTAAATCTGAATAAGAACTGACTGAAATTGTGACGAATTTTATATCCCATATGAGCATGGAATTGAGGACAATAACAAAGTATTAATTTGAGACTAAAAAGTGCACCAGGCTCAGGGCAGGTTTCTAAGTGCACATCTGTTGTTTGCCATCCAACCACATTACTGACTATACTACAGAACACATACTAATTGTACTTCTTATATTAAGTACTATAAATCTGTTTTTTTCCTCCTATTCTTAACTACTTTATCCCCTCAAGATAGTCGGTTAGTTACTTAGTGCTAGCAAGATAGATTATGATACTAATGTTCTACATAACAAGGTGCCTCACTGTAGTTAACTAACTGATTTTCTTATGATAGAAAATCAATTTATGGCACCCAATTTGTGTGGTAGGTATTCTAAAGTGTAATTTTTATAAAGTGATCGCCAGCTAAGCAAAAGGCTAGTTCAAGTCCTGACAGTTAAACGTGGCTCCTTTCTGTTTCAATCTGTCCCAGTTTGCTAACAGATATAATCATTATTATAATTTTTGTGAAATTTGTATGTAACATAACTTCCAGTTTGGTTTGCAACTTCCCTAACTCTCTTCTTATCTCCCTCTGTACATAGACAGACACATACATATATATTTCTCAAAACAGTTGTTTAAGACATCAAGTTACCACTTTCAAAAATATAAAAGTTTCATCATAAGAGTAAGTTTATTGCAAAATGGAAAGAAAATTATGAATATTAGTTCAATCTTTCACCTTGTACGCTTGTAACCGAGACTACTCATGGGCATTGATCATTTAAGTTTTCTCTATTCAGTCATTTCAGAAAGTAGTTGAATGATTATTTTCTTACAGCCATATTAAAATTCATATATTATTGAACAGTTTCTCATGAAAGGAGAATGCTTGATTTCACAAAGTCAAGCAAAAGATGTAGTGGCAACATTCTATCACTGTCATTACTTCGATCTCTCACTCACCCTCAGTTTGGTAGATATGTGTGTGTGTGTGTGTGCATGTGTCACTCTTAGTGCTAGTAGAGTATGTGCATGTGTATATATGTATATATATGTGTGTGTGTGTGTGTGCTGGTGGTACGTAAAAAGCTCCCACTACACTCTCGTAGTGGTTGGCGTTAGGAAGGGCATCCAGCTGTAGAAACTCTGCCAGATCAGATTAGAGCCTGATACAGCCATCTGGCTTGCTAGTCCTCAGTCAAACCGTCCAACCCATGCTAGCATGGCAAGTGGATGTTAAACAATGATGATGATGATATATATATCATTGCTGTTATGTCTAAATTTGGCCAAATGCGTTTTTGTCGATATTTATTTTTGCTTGCAATAATCGGTTCTTTTGGTCAAACTATCATATCTCCAGATGCCAAGATATGGAGATTGTCAAAGTGTAATACAATGGTTTTACTATGGAATGGTGAAACTATTTCTACATTTTCTGAAAAAGCAACATTTTGGATTTACAACACTTTTGCATAATAGCAATAATATATATATATATATATATATATATATATATATATATATTATAGTAGTAACTATGGAAGACTGGTGGGATTATTATTTGTATGGACTTAAAGATTGGTCGCTATTTAGTATATAATTTAGTTATTGTAGGTTTACTATTAATACCAATACAATTATACATATTTCTTGTTGTAGTTTAATTTTAAAATTAGTGTTTAATCCTGCCTATATTTAGATTGAATACTGTTGTATATAGGGTAAATATATTTGAAAGTTGTTTGTTTGTGTGTTTTTGGGGGGGATTGTATGTTTGTTCCCAAACAACACTTCTTTTGATGCTGTTGACACTGCTGGATTGAATGATATTGCCCAGGTGTCAAAACTATAATGATATCCGTTGTGGCAGCTGATGATGGAGGTATGTTGGATTGTTGGTATGGCTGTTTTGTATATGTGGAATAGTATCGTAACACATCCTTTTGATAGGTGTGTGTGTGTCACTCTTACTGCTACCATTAACATGTAACCCAGCACATTCTGTCACTTGGCTAGGTCATTGTCAACAAAAGCCATCAATCCTATCAAGCTTGCTTGATAAGAAGGGTGGTTTTCATTTCATTCACAAAACCTACTGAAAACTTCTTATGGTCATAAAGGAAAGACGAGATGATGTTCAGCATGAAACTTGACACACCAAAAGATTGGAGCTTCCATAGAAGTCCAGCATACAAAACCCTATCAAATGCCTTAGAGATATCAAGAGCAACTACCCTAGCTTGACCAGATACATTCAAGGCACGATAAACCTGCTTGGATATAATAGTGAGAAGATCAGCAGTAGACTGTCTAGCATGGAAATCATATTGAGTGTAGGAGAATAAACGATTTGAGTCAAGATATTTTACAAGAGAGTCATTAATCAAGGACTCAAAAACCTTATTGGTGATTGGTAGTAGACTAATTGGTCTATAATTATGAGGATTAGATCAATCACCACAGTTCTTAAAGACAGGAACAACAGTTGGGAATTTCCATAAAGAAGGCAAACAAGATTCTGAGATACACTTTCAAAAGAGCCTAGATAAGACAGAAGACAACTCAGGAGAGCACTTCTAAAAAACAATGACTGGAATAACATCAGGTCCAATTGCTTTACATGGATCCAATCGTACCACAATGGCCACAACCTTAGCAGAAGTAATATAACAACTATGTAACAGTTTATCAGTTTTGAGAACTGATAACTTATCAAAATCCAATGCAGTAGTGTTGATGTATTTTGTCTCCCAAGGAAGCATGTGATTGACTCACTTATCAAATATATTTCTACACAAAATTAAATAACATTTGAATGTATGATATAAATATTTCTTCAAATATTACTTCACTAATTAACATTTCAAACCATAAATTCAAATCAAACTTTTGATAATTTTTTTTTTCTTTTCCATTCCAGAGGCTATATTTTGAAAATAATTTCTAGTGAATTTGCAGAAGTTTTTTTAGTTGATGTTGGTAACATTGCTGAAGTTAATTTTCAGTTTATCAGATTATCACCTGACGTTATTTGGAGGCTTTCTCCAATGGCTAGAGCCTTCAAAATACCAGGTAAGTTTATTACAATAAAAAGAATAATTATGAGAAAGACTGTTTTTATTTTCAATTCATCCCATGAAAAGTTTTGTTTCAAGGCTGTCCATTATATCATAAGAAATATTTAGATTCTGTTTTGTCTTGTTTCAGAAAGTTTCAAAGAACTTCCTGGAAATGCTTTGCAAGAAAATTTATCATTGGTTATTCTTAAACTAGAAACTGCAAGTTCAGTGAGTATTTGATCATATGACTTTTCTGTAGCATAATAAAGCATGAGAAGTGATGGGTTTGTGCTTTAGTATATATTAAAGAAAATAGGCATCTTTACATAAAGTGAAATGTAGTTAATGCCACTTTTGTTCTCAGGATTCATAAAAAACATGTTACATAAGCTCCAAAATATTTTTCCAATTTTGAAATGAAATTTTAGGAAAATTAATTTTCCTTAAATTAGATGCTGGATAAATGTTCTGCAGTTTTTTTACATTAACAAATTCTAAGTTCAATTTTTATGTCTCTAGAATGTAAAGAGCTTATTATATAGAACAAGATTCAATTTTACTGCTACACATCTAATTTCACAACAATGCAATTATTTGAGAATTGTTAATAACTTTTTTTTTTTCAAGTAAAATTAATCGCCACATCAAAGTGGCAGTTCCATGTTACTACTAGTTTAACCCCAGGCAGATCGTCCACCAGCTGGTTATTGGTGCAGCCCTGCACCCTGTACATGTATACAACTAGCTATTTTGCCCTTTTTTTTTTTTAAAGGCTATAATAAGTTTGTTAAAAATAAGTGTACAACACTCAAATATTCAGTTGAGCATGGTCTTAAATATAATTTTATATCAACATGTGAATAAAAGTCCATCTGAGATTTGGAAAGCCTCAGCATAGGTGCAGGCATGGTTGTGTAGTTAAGAAGCTCAGTTTGCAGCAGTATGGTTTCAGGTTCAGTCCAATAGTGCGGCATCTTGGTCACATGTCTTTTACTATAGCCCTAGGACAACCAATGCTTTGTAAATGAATTTGGTTGATGAAAACTGTCGTCTATTTGTCCCCCCATTGCTGTTTGACAATTGGTGTTGGTTTGTGCATGTCCCCATGACTTAGCAGTTTGGCAAAAAGAGACTGATAGAATAAGTACAAGATTTACTATAAGTACTGAAGTCAATTTGTTTGACAAAACTACAGTACAATGACTGAAACAAATAAAAGGTTAATGGTTAAACTAGTTAACAGGATGAACTGTTCGGTTTTCAGCTCTGCTGTACCATAGAAAGATTCTTATTAAAATACACCAATGCTTTTTTTCAATATATTATGTATAAAGTCCACATCTAAGCTTTTGTAAAAGGTATGAAAACCATATATTCTACTTCTCCCTTCTTTAAAATAAGGGGCTAAATACCTATTCAACATAAATTGATTTTATATTTTTCTGTTGTTTTTTTTTTTCAGGGTTATATCACACTAGTGAAAATTAAAGATTGATCCCAGATGAGCTGACTCTATAAATATTTTCTTAAATCATGTTTTTTTCTTTTTTTACTGAAATCTTCGAAGACCAAAATATGGAAGGGTTCCATGCAAACAGCAGTTGAGCATGGGTCAGTCAGTGCTAAGAAGCAGGCAAAGGCTTCCATTAAAGGCACCAAGTCGATCATTGTACTTCAGATGACAATTATGTTGATTTAATAATGTTATTTTAACTGTGATCAGTAAGTCCATTGTGCAAATAGTAATGACAAGAAGCAAAAGAATATCTCCACTTGAAGATGTTTTTACTATGTTTGATGAAGTATGACTGCATTGTATTCAAACTTCTGTTGTGAATGACTTAGCTTTTCATCACACTGAGATCAACAAAGTAAATGCCAGTAATGCATTGAGAAGAGATTACAGCACTTCTTTTCTGTTTGTTTTTTTTATATATATATTTATATCATACATGATAATAAATCTTAACTCTTTCGCATGAAGGTTGGTCTGTCAAATATGAGGGGGCACTGCAAAGTTCTTGGCTTTAAGGGTATTATGAAAGGCCTGATCGGAGACCAAACTTCTGAATTCTTTTACCGGGCTTAGAAAAACTGAAGGGCCGCTGCAGTAAGTGTGTGAATCTGAGAGGAGAAGATGTTGAACAAAATCATAATTAACTGATCCTCCTGTATTTTCTTTTACCCAAAGCCAGGGACTTTTCAGCACCTCCTCATATAATGCTTATTTATTCATATTGCTTCAAAATAACCAAGAATTATCTCAAAGCTTCAAGATTACAATGATGTGACTGTTTATTTTTAGAAAGACATTGTAGGGAGGTATGAATATTTGGGCCAGATATGGCCAATTTGAATGTTAAAGGGTTAAAGTTATTATTTTGGTGCAAAGATAATTCACAAAACCTACTGAAAATTGATAACTTATCAAAGCCAAAGCAGTAGTGTTGATGTATTTGTCTCTCAAGGAAGCATGTAATTGACTTACTTATCAAATATATTTCTGCACAAAATTAAATAACATTTCAATTTGCAAGAAGAATTCTTTTTTGTTTTTTATTTTACTAACCAATAAATGTATGACTAGAGCTGCCATACTCACATTAGCCAAGTATATATATATATATATATATATATATATATATATATATAACAAAACCAATCAAGAAGAAATGAAACTTGTATGAAATACCTAGGAAGTGTTGTGAACTGGTTGTTAAAATTATAAGTTCTTTACATGACTCATAAATAAATTTAAAAAATGAAAATTGAAATTATAGCTTCAGTGTAGCTTTTATGTAATACAGCAGTTTTGATCACAATCAAAAGCATTTTTTTGTTGAAAATTATATTGTTTTGCTCTTATTATATTTATATAATAATTATTCTGATGAATCAATTAGCTTTCTTAATTTTGTTTACTGTGACAGGCTGGTGTCTCGTTCTCAGGAAATGTTGTGACCTCAGTTACTTACATGCCAAGGAAATCAGGTAACCAACCCTATGAGTCTTAGCACTTGAGACATTAAAGTCCAGGGGTTAATAATGAACATAAATTTATTAATTTATTATGAATAACATAAATTAGACTATTGCTCAAATTTACATAGCTTGTGAGGAAAACAAAATTAGAATTTTCTTTTATTTCAAGGTGGGAAAAAAACAATAGATGATCCTTGGCTGTATACAAATTAAGTACCAGGATGGTAATGCAGTCCATTCCATGTTTTGCTAAAAAAAATGATATTGGAATATTCAAATCTTATACAAGAGATTTTGTGCTTTTTATCTAATTTTTTAAAGCTTATTCATTTACTTGAAAAATAAAAATTCTTCAACTGCATTTCAAAGGAAATGCAAAAATTTTCTTTATTAAATCCATTTTATCAACTTCTTTATTTGATTGCTTTCTTCATTTACTTGAAAATTTAAGAAATCTGCTATTTTACCCCTATTTTTACTTCAGTGATAGCTGCTGAAGAGTTAGGTTTAACAAACTCAAGCACATTTCATTCAGCTAGTCCCTATGGCAGTCCAGTGTGTTCATTTCTACAATAAGCAGATTTTTTTCTTTTTCATTGTTAGAAAAAATAGCTAGAGTTGATAAAAGCAGGCAGATTGTTTGCTGAATGCTACATTATATCTAGTTCAAATCTGATGTCAACCTTTGCCTTTCACTCTTTCAGAGTTGATAATTTAAGTACCAGTGAAACACTGGGGTCACTGTAATTGACTAGTCCCCTCCCCACAAATTTCAGCCCTTGTGCCTTTAGTAGAAAGGATTATTATTATTATTATTAAACCAGTGAGCTGGCAGAATTGTTAGTATGCTGGACAAAATGCTTAGCAGTATTTTGCCCGCTGCTACATTCTCAGTTAAAATTCCAGCAAGGTCAACTTTGCCTTTTATCCTTTCAGAGTTGATAAATTAAGTACCAGTGAAACTCAGGGGTCAATGTAATCAACTAGTCCCATCCCACTAAATTTCAAGCCTTGTGCTTTTAGGAGGAAGGATTATTATTATTATTAAGGCAGTGAACTGACAGAATCATTAGCGCATCAGATGAAATGCTTAGTGGCATTTCTTCCAGTTCTTTACATTCTGAGTTCAAATCTTGCCAAGGTTGACTTTGCCTTTCATCATTTCAGGGTTGATGAAATAAATACCAGTTGTGTATCGGGACTGATTGTAATCAACTAATTCCCACCCTGTAAAATTGCTGGCATTGTGCCAAAATTTGAAATTATTATTAAGGCAGCAAGCTAGGAGAATTGTTAGCAAGTTGAACAAAATACTTAGCAGCATTTTCTCATCCTTTCAAGGTCGATAAAGTAAGTGCCAGTTGAGCATTGGGGCCAATGTGACTAACTAATCCCTCTCCCTAAAATTGCTAACCCTGTTCCAAAGTCAGAATTATTATTTAGGGTAAGGTGCTAGCATGGTTGTTAGTGCATCAGGAAAAAATGCTTTGCAGAATTTCTTCCAACTCTATATTCTACTTTCAAATCCCATTAGGGTTGATTCTGAATCTTGTCCTTTCAGATGAAATAAAGTACTAGTCACATCCTGGGGATGGGAGTGGGATCAGTGGTATAAACTAACCACCTCCCCTTAAAATTACTGGCTTGTGACTAAATTAGAGACCATTATTATTATTGCTTCAGACTAAATGGAAAAAGAGCAACATCTATGACTTCTGGGATTTTTTAATACTTCCAAGACTAGAGGAAAGAAACTATGGTTCATGGGTTATCAACCAGAGACTTGTTATGAATTATTATAACAAAGTAGGTTCTCCTGAAGGGCATCAAGGACCATATAATGGTATTAATGTTAGCAATAGATTACAACCACCAAATATTACTTTCATCCTTCTAAAATCAATAGAATTACATTGGCATTGTACTAAATCAAAAGATAAATTTGTTTACTAAGATCCGTCTTTTATATATCTAAGTTTTCAATTGTATCAAATACTCTTTTCTGCCAGCAGCAGTTTTTAGCAAGGTCACAAGCTACTTTCAGTATTATCAGAAACATTTTGTTTCACTTACATTACATGCAGTTTGGGGTATTTAATGGTGCAGTTTTAACTAAGAAGAGATATTGAGAAATTAATCTGATGGTATAAAGATACCACCTGTTATTAAGATCACTGAGAAATAATGATGGATACTAGTATAGGGGTGCTGCAGGATGATAAGGTAATAGAGAAATGAGAAGGTCTCAAAAGTACAAAATAAGGATTAGAAAGGTATTTGAAACAAAACTAAATGGAGGGAATGTTATCAATATGTGGGCCATGCTGTGTTGAGACACTCCTTTTCTATAATGGACAAAGACAAAGCTACAGGAAATAGAATATCATGAGGGATGATGGCAAGGTTGGAATGGATTTAGATGAGTAGAGTCCCAGGAAGTGAATATAATACACAAAGCAGTTTTTTCTTGACTTATAGAAGTCAACATTTGTTATTGTAGTCTTAGCTACATATGGAATCTAACTGTAACTATCATTGAAATGGTTCATTTTTGTGTGATCTAAATTATTTATTCATCTGAATATTTTATTTATATATCCTAGAAAGAAAGAAAACAGAATATAATGGAACATTTTCAAGAGCCTTAAAATTTTGATACATGGCCTTCCTAACGCTTTTGAAATAACTAGGCAGTTAACAAAAAGTACTCAATGAAACATTCTTTTTCCATTTCAGTCAAGTACAGTAGGACACTGTATTTCAAATTATTCCTAGAGTCTATACAACAGGCTTTCATTCACAAGACATGGGGACAATCAGAGTTTAAGTTAGAAGACAACCGACTGAAAGGTTATGCGGTGGAACTGAATCAGGAACCCCATGATTATACAATATACAACCACTAAAATCTGATATTGATGAAGTTAGCTGCATTAACAAATTGATATCCTTTCTCTCACAAGAGCCATATCAACATTTACTTGAATGCATCCTTCAAATGTTCTTAAGGATTCATAAAATGCATTTTAAAGTCCTTGAATTACATCACTACATTGTAAGGTACTGAATTGCAGTAGATTAATAAATGGTGGAAAATCGAATGGCACCTTGATTTGTTTCTGACATTGAAAGAAATATTCAGTCAAGCATGGCTGTAAGATGAAGAAGTTCAGTTCACAACCACATGGTTTCTGGTCTGGTCCAACCACATGTGTTTTTTTTTTTGTTTTTTTTTGCTATAGCTTTCAGCCAATCAATGCCATGTGAGGAAATTTGATGGATGGGACTGCAGGAAGTCTATTGTATGTGTGTATATATATATGGCGTGTGTATGATATTCCATGCATGTCATCTAAGTGAAGTAGTGTTGATGCTGACAATACCTGTTGACATGACTGGCTGCTCTGCACTTTCAAAAACCTCTGGAATAAAAAAAATCCCTTACTCAAAAATAGATAAGATTTGGTAATAGGAAGACCATCTGGCTGTAAAATTTTGCCTTAAATAACTCCACATCCAAAACCATGTTAGCATGGGAAAATTGTTGTCAAATGAACAAATGATCAGAATATAAGGTCCTTATCAAATTTCTAAGAATATCATAAGAACAATGTTACTGAAGTTTAATAAATACAACTGGAGTTAAGCATAATACATAATTTGAATTAGATTAATGGGAGACATGAAATATACTAATTAACAATGTCTGAAGTTGACTGAAATATTTCACTCAGTTGTCTAATGAAGTTGTGAGGATTGTCATGTAGTGATAAATGACTTCAAGTTAGCAATGGTTAATTTTGATTCCTAGTCAAAGCCATCTTCATCTCATTCAGATGTCTAACAGTTTCAGAAAAGGCATGAATATCACAACCCACATTTCTTCCTACCCCTCTCTCACCCTTTAGCATTCAGATTACTCCGTCAAATGTAATACTTTATTCATATTGTTTTCAATCAAATAAGCAATTACATAATCAAAATCTCAAAACTATAAGATAATTGAAAATGATCATCATCATTTAATGTAAATTGTCCATGCTGGCATGGGTTGGACAGTTTGACCAGGGCTAATAAGTTGGAAGGTTGCACCAGACTCCAGTCTGATTTGGCATGGTTTTCTACATTTGGAAGGGCATCCAGCCATAGAAAAACATGCCAAATCAGACTAGAGTCTGGTCGGTCAAACCATCCACCCTATGTCAGCATGGGCAACGGATGTTAAATGATGATTGATTTCAATTAATCATGGTTTATCTCATAGCTTTGTAATTGCTTATTTTTTAGAATGACAATGTAGGGGTAGGTGTGAGAGGCCAGATCTGTTTAGTTTGGACATAAAGCAGGTAGAATATTTGGGCAGGATATGGCCAGTTTAAATGCTAAAGGGTTGAAGATCTTAGATTTCTTAACTACCTGAGAAAGGCAACAAGACTACAGCATACACACCCACACTGGTGTCATAACAAGCTACATTATATACAAATGCATATTCAAGAAAAATTATTAGCCAAATATGTGGAGATAAAAAATATTCCCACAAAATGTCTACAAAGTTAATGTTTACTTTATTATAGATATTTTGTGGGTATAACCAGGACATAGGATGTATTCTACACAATTTGATATGGTAGAATGGTAAGCTTTTGATTCACAAAAATCTGTTTAAAAGCTAAACATTAGAACCATAAAACACTGTAAATCATCAGGCACTTCACTGTTTATCAGTCAAGCAAATGCAGATGCATATGCACACATACATACACACAACCACATCCCTTGTAGATAAATATACATTCTTTTATAACATTTGGATTGTCAGAATGAAAAATCATTTTTATTTGAATATTTTCTATGAACATTTTCAACATAAGACAATACTGTTAATTTTTTTTTTCTTTACTTATGGAAAAAGAGTGGGGTGGATATTTTAAAAAACAGAAAAAAATTTATGTTGATTATATACATTGTCTGAGTGAAATACCACATTGGAGGCACACTGTGGTCCTTCAACGGCCCTAGAAACCTAAGTTTTACCTATTAGATTTATGTTTTTCTGGAAATTCTGAATCTATCCCAATCTGATAATGAAATACAATTATTTTTATGATTGACAGCTGTTCTATCAATAATAAAAACATTTTTCCATTACTTTTCACACTTAATAAATATAACACAAACCATTGCAATAAAATTTCAAGATAACACTGAAATTTCCATCCTGTTTTTTTTAGACTCCTAATCAAATATATCAATTGACTTTTATTTTTTTTTTTTTTATTATCATAAACAAAATTTCCTATTCATACATACATATATACACACAAACAGAAGCCTTTCATTCATTCTCATACATATCAGCTTGGCAGTAAATTCTAACTTATCCATTTAATGTAAATGATTTCAGCTCAATGTTCATTGCTGCAATCATAGAGAGGTCCCATTAAATACAAAACAAAAAAATAGTAATGATTGCTTGCTAAAACAAGTGAATTTTAAATATATTTTTAAAACTTAGAAAAAGTGGTGGAAATACAAAATAATCTAAATATTAAAAAATGGGGATTTTTTTTTTTTTTCTTTTTTAGCAGAGATGTAGACGTTAAAAGCAGATTATCTCCCAAGTGACAAATTATTCAGAAAATTCTTCTATTCTTCAAGTATTTTTAAGTAACCAATTTCACTTTTGGAATAAAATACTGAAAAAAAAA
>NC_068986.1:44080657-44090161 GCF_001194135.2 Octopus bimaculoides
CAGCAGCAGGTATATACAGAAATTAGACACTCTGGTTACTTAATAGTCTATCTATACTATTTATACTGTGAAGGCGCAATAGCCCAGTGGTTAGGGCAGCGGACTTGCGGTCATAGGATCGTGGTTTCGATTCCCAGACCAGGCGTTGTCAGTGTTTATTGAGCGAAAACACCTAAGGCTCCGGCAGGGGATTGTGGCGAACCCTGCTGGACTCTTTCACCACAACTTTCTCTCACTCTTACTTCCTGTTTCTGTTGTGCCTGTAATTCAGGCTGAATATCCCCGAGAACTATGTTAAGGGTACACGTGTCTGTGGAGTGCTCAGCCACTTGCACGTTAATTTCATGAGTAGGCTGTTCCGTTGATCAGATCAGCTGGAACCCTCGACGTCGTAGGCAATGGAGTGCCAACAACAACTATTTATACTAAATACAGATAGTTAAAGTTTAAAGATTTACAATTCAATCTACTTCAATCTTTTAAGACTCAGACTACTCAGTCAAATGTAATGCTTATTCATTGACACTGTTTTGGTGGGATGAAGTAGTGAGAAAGAGTCTATAAATGTTGGTACTCACAGAGGGGATGATAGAACTGAGACTCCTGGCAGTTTGTTGTGCTTTAAAAGACACATCAAAGTGTGGTTACCCTTGCAGACAGGCTCGTCCCTTGCAACCCTCTCCAGCTGAGCATCCCTAATCTTGTGGGTGCTGGTGCCACAGAAAAAGCACCCATGCCAGTGCTGCGTAAGAGCATCCAGTACACCTTGTAAAATGGTTGGCGTTAGGAAGGGCTCCAGTTGTGGAAACCATACCAAAACAGACATGGAGCCTGAACAGCCCTTCAGCTGGTCAGCTCCTGTCAAACCGTTCAATCCATGCCAGCATGGAAAACGAACATTAAATGATGATGATGATGATGATATTTCATAACTTCAAGATGAGATGATTTATTTTTAGAATAACATTGTAGAGTGGGTGTGAGAGACAGGATTCGGTTAGTGTGAATATAAGACAGGTGGAATATGGCCAGTTTAAATGCTAAAGGGTTACAACATTACCTGTTTGTTCCCCAACTAAATTATTTTCTCCCAAATACCATCAATAATACTCTAATCTTCTCCCATTCCTTACTGTATCATGCACTACTGTACCTAATTCTAACTTGCTACTAGCCAATCAGAGTGAGTTGGTGTTACTACATTTATTCGTGTATAATACACAACTATCTTTCAGGTTTTAAGCTAAATAATAGGATGCACATTATACATGAGAACTAAATGTTACTTATTTTTTTCCCTTGTCAAGTGCATCACCACATTTGATGGTAACAAACTTAACCGGAAGTGTACTACCTTTAATGTACTTTTCATAAATTGTACCTGAAAGTGACATGAATGCACTTCTAGTCCAGTGTACCAGAAAATGATATGACTAGAAGTTAACTGATGAGTATCAAAGAGTTAATAGCATTACATTATTCTATGAAAATAAAAATATATTAAAATAAAAATATATTTGGCCCAATTTTCAAACACAAATCCTTTAGAATTATTGCTGTCAACATTCAGTAGGGAAGGCCAGAATTAATACTACCATTATCTAAATGCGAACATAGATGCAGGCATGGCTGCATGGTTAAGAACCTTGCATTGCAACCACATGGTTTCTGGTTCAGTCCCACTTAACAGCATCATGGGCAAATGTCTGCCACTATAACCCCAGGTCAACCAATGCTTTGTGACTGATTTGGTTGGTAGAAACTATGAGGCAAGCTGGCAGAAACGTTAGCACGCCGGACGAAATGCTTAGCAGTATTTCGTCTGCCGCTATGTTCTGAGTTCAAATTCCGCCGAGGTTGACTTTGCCTTTCATCCTTTCGGGGGCGATTAAATAAATACCAGTTACGCACCGGGGTCGATGTAATCGACTTAATCCGTTTGTCTGTCCTTGTTTGTCCCCTCTGTGTGTAGCCCCTTGAAGGCAATACAGAAATAAGAAACTATGAGGAAGCCCATCATACATGTATGTGTGTTTTTGTGTTCGTCTCACACCACTGCTTGACATCCAGTGTTGGTCTGTTTATGTATCCATGACTTAACAGTTCAGCAAAAGACACCAATGGAATAATGGACATGATGTTTTGTTTGTTTCTTATAATTTTTTTGTGAGGGGTATGGTTTAAGCTGAGAAAGAAGGGCAGAGCTTTTGATCCTTTTTACAGGGTTCCAAAGTTGGTAGCAGAAAGAAAAGAAAATAAACTATGATTTATATGTTATCCTTAGACTAAAGACTTGGTAGAAACCAAGCCATGGTAGAAACCAAGCCATGGAACCTGATGCAGCACCTGGCCTTACCAGCTCCTGTCAAGCCACCCAATCATGCCAGCATGGAAAACATATCAAATGATGATGATGATGAAGTTTTAGGTTTCTCTGAGCTAAGACCCCCAGCCCTGAGTGGGACCCCTGTGCCATGGCCCATATTAGCCCATACATAAATCTGTCCTTGGTGTTGACTGAATCACAAAAAAAAAAGGGAAGAATTTATGTAGTGTGAAAATGAACTATTGCTTATTGCTCCTTTCCTGATCTAGCAATCAGATTTTATAGAGAATAAGAGAAAGGGAGAGAGTGAAAGAATTACTCACATTTGCTTGAGATGCATCCTCAACAATTTTTATTGTCAATAACTGGTTAACCATAGCAGATGTTAATTTACATTCATCTAGTTAGAAAATAGCAAAAGAATATTTTAGATGGAGGAAGTACTGTAAACTAATTTTTAAAAAAGACTATACTGTTTAAAATGTAAACAAATTAAGTAAATTTAAGATTTAATTCTCCAATTCTAACTTGAGATAATATATTTAGAGGGAGATGAATGCAATAGGTATTGGACTTTTGATGACCAAATTTTGTTATATTAACAGAAAGAAGATAAAATACAACAGTAAGTCAATGTTTGGAGGTTGTTAATGTTGTTTAGTTTTAGAGTGGAGGCGCAATGGCCCAGTGGTTAGGGCAGCGGACTCGTTGTCATAGGATCATGGTTTCGATTCCCAGACCGAACGTTGTGAGTGTTTATTGAGCGAAAACACCTAAAGCTCCACGAGGCTCCGGCAGGAGATGGTGGTGAACCCTGCTGTACTCTTCCACCACAACTTTCTCTCACTCTTACTTCCTGTTTTTGTTGTGCCTGTAATTCAAAGGGTCAGCCTTGTCACACTGTGTCACGCTGAATATCCCTGAGAACTACATTAAGGGTACACGTGTCTGTGGAGTGCTCAGCCACTTGCACGTTAATTTCACGAGCAGGGTGTTCCGTTGATCGGATTAACTGGAACCCTCAACGTCGTAAGCGACGGAGTACCAACTACTAAACTACTTAGTTTTAGATCAGCAGTTCCTAAACCTTTTAGGGCTGCAGCACCTGGGCTACACTCCTAGCGCCCCCTCCCCCCAGCACTCCATTCAGCATCACAAACATAGATCATTTTCTGCAGCAAATTCAAAACAACTGTATTTGACAAATAAAACTTAACCTAATTAACCCATTATTTTGTTGCTTTTACATCCATCGCCCTCATTTGGTCACCCCATTATCACCTGACTTTTCTTTAATGCCACTCCTAGATCTTTCTACCACTCCTAGGGGAAACAGTACCATTCACTTTGGGAACCACTAATTTATATCAACCTTCACCAAATACACTTAGATGCTCACTTTGCAACCACATGGTTTTAGGTTCAGTCCCACTGTGCACCACCATGGGCAAGTGTCTTCTACTATAAACCCTGGACTGACCAATACCTTGTGAGTAAATCCGGTAGAGGGAAATTATGGAAGCCTATTATATAATATATATATATGTGTTTGTGACATATTTCAACTTCTAAAACACAAACATATTTTAACTAACCTAAAGTTTGCTTATGCCTAAACACTGTTTGTGTTGATACTGCTGAATATTTATATTTTTAGAAGATGGAGACTGAGGATGACATATGTTGATGCCCTAAAGGACAGACACTGGTCTCTGGGAGACACAGGACATGGCAGCAATGATGAGGGACAAAGACCACTGGAGAGAACTCACCCATGGATCTCAGCAATTTTACCTGCCCTAGATATATATATATATATAGTCAGTAAATCATAAATCTGAAAGAGAAGCACACTCTAAGTTATAGAGCAGTAGAGTATTTAGATACAGATAGTTATGGCTGGTCTATGCAGTTACCCAGGGTTTCATGTCCATAAAGTGCTTAGCTTTACAATGCCCCATCAGACCCTAATGGCCAATGGCCAAAACCTCTTTGAAGAGAGGTTATAGGCCATAGGACATTAGGGTCTGATAAGATGTTGTAAAGCTAAGTGCTTTATGGGTAACTCCATAGACCAACCATAACTATATTTATATATATATATATATCTATATATATATATATATATATATATATATATATATATATATATATATATATATATATATAGTTCAACTGCTTGTGTTTGTCACCCCACCACACCACTTGATAACTAGTGTCAGTTTAGTGGTTCAGCAAAAGAGACTAACAAAGTAAGAACCAGACTTAAAAATTAAGTATTGGTCTTGATTTGTTCAAGATGGTGCCCCAGCATGACCACTGTCCAAAGCTTGAAACAAGTAAAAGATAAAAGTCTATCTAGATCTACACTATCTCAGGTGTCTTTTCTTCTTTTTTTAAGACAGTAGCGTGTGACTTGAGAGCGGTCTGGCTGCTACTTTTTGCAAGTGAAGTGTCTCCTCAAAAGCTTCCTTTGTTAACTTAAAGGTTTTCAGTAAGGGAAAGTTTATTAACCCTCCTTTACCATATTCCTGCCTGCATGTTCATACTGGTTTTGAAAATAACACTGTGTAACAAAATCTTTTTTTATTTATTTATTTATACTTTTTGGTCAGTAAGTGTTATTTCCTATTTGCTTCTATCTAGAAATGAAAGGAAATTATGACTATTCCTTTCAAATTTTGCTTTTGTGACCTGAACATCAACTTTTTTGACACTGACCTATTTTCCATTACACTTTAGACAGATACAGCACTGAGTTGCTGAAGCAGAATTTTCTAGGACTTTTTAGAAGTTTCAAGAATGTTCTGGCAACACAGATGGCAGTATAAATACAGGGATCATAAGTTCAACAGTTCAGTTTTACTTCTAGCTATCCAAGTGGGGACTATGTTAAAGAAAGTAAAATTCAAAGGAAATATTAGCCATTTTTCATACTTTCTAGGGAGTAAGCAAATAGGAAATAACAGTTGCTATCCAAGAGTAATCAATAATGTGGAAGGATTTAGAGAAATAACTTTATTGGTGTTAAACTGTTGTTTGGAACATAACAAAATGTTTTTATATAAAATTATAATGAACAGCTTTAATTTAAATATAATCAACATCTTGAGCTAATATTGCATTTTTAGCATGATTTCTATGACTGGATGCCCTTCCTAACACCAACTATTTTATAGAATATACTAGGTGTATTTTAGTGGTACTAGCACTACAGAGTTTGTCATGATGTCAGTAAGTGTAAAGAGCTCTCTCAAGCCCTGCATTGTCAATGCTGGAATCGATTATCACTCATTTATAAAGCATAATGGATGTTGTGGAGTCAGCACTGTTGGAGCCGCCATGCAGGCTGCAAGGCAAAAGAGAACTCCTATGATGGGTGGAATAGATTTATTGTTGTGAAAGGATGGTAATGGAGAGTGAATAGTGTTGGGATGAGAAAAATGAAGACAGGAGAAAGGAGAAGACGGAGAGCAATATCAGGGACTAGCAAGAAGGGAAGCAGGGAACAAGGTGGTCACCAAAGCCAATGATTGAAAGAAATACTTCTCAATAGCTGTTAGGTATTACAACCTTTAGAAGGCAAGTCACATTACATGACTTACTTACAGATGGAATTATTTAACTACAAACTATTCACACTTTACAGTAAAAATAGTTTAATGTAATGAAAGTCATCTATTTATCTATAAAATATTTTCCTCTGCAATTCAGAATTTTAAACCAATAGGGCCCTTAAAATCAACTTTACACAGAAAATAATTGAATTTATTCAGTTACTTCAGTAAATTATTATGCATGAAGATATTAAAATTATTTGCTATTTCATATCAAAATACTTGTTTTTAACCCTTTAGCATTTAAATTGGCCATATCTAGCCCAAATATTCTACTCATTTTGCATTCAAACCAGCCAGATCTGGTCTCTTATATTTACCCTGCAATATCATTCTAAAAGTAAACAATCACATCATTGAACTCTCAACGCTATGAGATAATGTCTCATTAGTTCCAAACAGTGTGAATAAATAACCATCATATTTAACAGAGTAATTTGAATGCAAAGAGTTGATCTAGTAAAGTTTTTTTGCCTATGGAACCAGACTTCTTTTATACAGAAGTAGTTTAGTATATTTTGAATAGTGATTTTGAATAGTGATTTAAATGAATCCAGTAGAATCCTAATGAAATTTTGATTTAGAATCTAGAAGCAAAAAACAAGAATAAAGGAATACATTTAATCCAGACAACCAACTTTTTGTGTTCTGAATTAGAAAAGTGCAATTCAAGTAATTGCAGCGAAGTTTCCATTGTAATTTCTCAAATATGACATAAACACATTTCTCACTCCTTCCTCTTCAGAAAAGTAGTCCTTTGGAATCCTCATTCATATTTTTCCCTGCAAATGTTGATTTATACATTGGATGGCACTCCATTGGTTACAACGACGAGGGTTCCAGTTGATCCGATCAACAGAACAGCCTGCTCGTGAAATTAACGTGCAAGTGGCTGAGCATTCCACAGACATGTGTACTCTTAACGTAGTCCTTGGAGAGTTTCAGCGTGACACAGAGTGTGAAAAGGCTGGCCCCTTTGAAATACAGGTATAACAGAAACAGGAAGAAAAAGTGAGAGAAAGATGTGGTGAAAGAATACAACAGGGTTCGCCACCACTCCCTGCCGGAGCCTCGTGGAGCTTTAGATGTTTTCGCTCAATAAACACTCACAACGCCCGGTCTGGGAATTGAAACCGCGATCCTATGACCGCGAGTCCGCTGCCCTAACCACTGGGCCATTGCACCTCCACTGACTTATACATATGCTCAAATTGAACACCAATCATATTAATTTCACCAGTGTTGGAAGGTGTAGAAAGATTATAGGAACTACTCTTCCCCTCTTGTTTAGCTAATCAAAAATATATTTTTAAAAATTAATATACTAAATAAGCAAAGATATACTAACCAACACATTTGAAGATTTTGGTGTGAGGAAGAAATTTCCCATATATGGGAGGGTGCCTCATAAAATATCTTGACTACCTCAATATTGCTAAGGTCAATATCCACAAAAAACCCACAAAAAACTGACTCCCATTTTGCTGAATAAGTTCATGATATAACCATTATTATAAAAAAACAATGTTCTGGAAAATTCTTTGAAAATAGAAAATGGATTAAAATATTAATGAGTTATAATTAAGTCTTACTTACTGGCTCCAATCATCCCAATATAAAGCGACACATTTATCATCAATTGGTGGATTATACTCTGGCCAATCATTGACAGACAACATCAATTCCTCGTGTAACTTTGAAAATTCCAAGGGACTCTAAAATATAAAGTTATATAAACATGTGTTTGTGTGTGTGAGCACATGGATATGTTAACACTCATAAACACACACACACAGAAACACCATAAACATATTTCCTTTGACACCTAATAGTCCAAAAGCATGAGTTTCAGTTTTACATATGACAAGGAATAACCATACCAACTTAAATAAGGAAAATAGAAATAGAAATCACATTTTTATTGATATTTAAGTAGCCCATCATCATGTGGAGCTCGCTAATTACATGCATCATCATCATCATCATCACTATCTTTTTAACATTCACCCTTCTATGAGGGGTTCAGACAAAGTTCATTGAGATTGATTTCCTATGGCCTGATACCCTTCCTGTTACCAACCCTCACCCATTTCCAAGCAAGGTAACATTTCCTTGTAGCCAGACATCTTTTCACCGAAAATTAGAAATGAATGACACCACTTAATGATTGAGCAATGTCAAGGCAAGGGGACACAAACATACATATATATCAACATTGTTTTAACATCCACTGTTTCAAGCTCTCTGTTGAGGCAAATTTTCTATGGCCAAATCCCCTTCCTGTTATCAACACTTGTTTCCAAATAAGGTAATATTTTCCCATGACCAGATATATTTATACAGAAGATTCAAAACGAAGGGCATTGTTCGTCTGATGGTGACGCTCATTTACAACCATCATGTGATATCAAGATAAGGACACACACACACACACGATAGGCTTCTTTCAATTTCCATCTTTCAAATTCACTCACAAAGCTTTGGTCAGCCGAAGACTTCAGAAGACACTTGCTCAAAGTGCAATGCACTGGAACTGAACTAAAAACCATGTGGTTGGGAAGCATACTCTTTGCCTAAATCATGCCAAACAAAACAATTACAAATAGCAGAGGTGGTGGTGGTAGTGGTGGTGGTGGTACTTTCAATGGTTTATTGTTAAATAGAAACATACTCATACAATATATTTTCAATGAAGAAATGCTAGGATATGTTAGCACTTTCTTCTTTTCTATACAGGCATAGATAGGACAGATCTATTATAAAGGTTTCATTGCAACTTGGTCCTGTATACTCTAATCTGGGGCCTATTGTTCTCATGTCTCAGGTCCTTTTCTTTGGTCTATCTTCCCAAATCGTAAATAATCTATACAAATGATCATCAGCCTCATCATCATTTAACAGCTATGTTCCATGCTGGCAAGAGTTGGACAGTTTGACAGATTTCAATGGGCCCAAAGACAGCATCATTCTCCAGTATCTACTTTGGTATGGTCTCTACGACTGGATGCCCTCCTTAATGCAAACCACTTCGCATTAAGTATGCACTGAGTGCTTTTCTCATGTCATCAGCACTAGTGTGGTCACCAAGCAGCTTGCAAGACTACGAACACAGGTGGAGAGGGACACCTGATGTTGGGAGAATGAGGAGCAGAGAGAAAAGTATGAAAGGAAAGGACTGGAGCAAAATGGGTTTCTTGTTGGAGAGGACCTAAATGACTAATCACATCTTAGGGGTTTGGGATAATCAGGTGGAGCTGGAAAGCAATATATATCAAACAACTTATTAGTTTACTCTTTTACTTGTTTCAGTCATTTGACTGTGGCCATGCTGAAGCACCGCCTTTAGTCGAGCAAATCAACCCCAGGACTTATTCTTTGTAAGCCTAGTACTTATTCTATCGGTCTCTTTTGCCAAACCGCTAAGTGACGGGGACATAAACACACCAGCATCGGTTGTCAAGCAATGCTAGGGGGACAAACACAGACACACAAACATACACACACACACATATATACATACGTATATACAACAGGCTTCTTTCAGTTTCCGTCTACCAAATC
>NC_068986.1:44090171-44100171 GCF_001194135.2 Octopus bimaculoides
AACCGCTAAGTGACGGGGACATAAACACACCAGCATCGGTTGTCAAGCAATGCTAGGGGGACAAACACAGACACACAAACATACACACACACACATATATACATACGTATATACAACAGGCTTCTTTCAGTTTCCGTCTACCAAATCCACTCACAAGGCTTTGGTCGGTCCGAGGCTATAGTAGAAGACACTTGCCCAAGATGCCACGCAATGGGACTGAACCCGGAACCATATGGTTGGTAAGCAAGCTACTTACCACACAGCCACTCCTGCTGATTTTAATATGTATTAAAGACCATTGTTTGATGTGAATGATATTTGTGGCAAAGAGTAAACATTATTAAATATAAGAAAGTTTTTGACATGCAGAATGCTCAATATTCTAAACTAAAGCTAAAATAATGTAATCTAATATGATGGACTCACCCATCAAAGATGATGTATGAGTGTTCAGCTTTTGTCAAATGACCCTGCACAAATGATTTGTTTTATAGTGATCAAATTATGTGTTGTACATTAGCTCATTCCTTCCATCAAATCGATGTTGTCTGAACAGGTGCATGCTGTACCATGCATCAGGTGTCGAAGTGATCACAGAGCAATACAAGATGAAGTGCTTCGCTCAAGAACACAATGCATGACTCGGTCTAGGAAATGAAACCACGATCTCATGATCATGAGTGCAACAGCCTAACCACTAGGTCTGCACACAAAGGATACTTGGAGATACAACTATTAATCATCATCATCATCATGCTAAAGCGAAATATTAAGATATACACGTGTATATATCTGTGTGTGTGTTTGTGTGTACCCTTGTTTTGATAGCACATGATGGATGTAAATGAGCATCACCATCATACAAGTGAGGTTGTTTATTTCCAGTCTTTCATGAAAAACAAGTCTGGTAATAAGAAAATTGAGGTAATATCACCTTGCTTGGAAACAAGGTGAGCGAGGGTGACAGGAAGGGTTGTTGTTGTTGGCACTCCGTCGCTTACGACGACGAGGGTTCCAGTTGATCTGATCAACGGAACAGCTTGCTCGTGAAATTAACGTGCAAGTGGCTGAGCACTCCACAGACATGTGTACCCTTAACATAGTTCTTGAGGATATTCAGCATGACACAAAGTGTGACAAGGCTGGCCCTTTGAGTTACAGGCACAACAGAAACAGGAAGTAAGTGAGAGAAAGTTGTGGTGAAAGAGTACAGAAAGGTTCGCCACCATCCCTTGCTGGAGCCATGTGGAGCTTTAGGTGTTTTCAATCAATAAACACTCACAACACCCGGTCTGGAAATCAAAACCATGATCCTATGACCACGAGTCCACTGCCCTAACCATTGGGCCATTGCGCCTCCACAGACAGGAAGGGTATCTGTCTATAAAAAATCAGCTTCAACAAATTTCATCTAATTCATGCAAGCATTAGATGATGATGATGATGATGATGATAACAGTTTTTTTTCCATGTTAGTGTAGGTTATGTGAATGTTATTGAAACATTGTTTTGCAGTTGGATGTTTTTCCTATCATTAACCCACACCTGTTTTTCATGTAATGATCTCTTATTCTACACATCTTCAAAAACACAAATCCATTAATTATTTTGTTGACAGGTAAATGGCAGCAAAATTCACTGCTTGTAAACATTCACACAGACATACACATACACATGTATATATCATCACCATCATCATCATTTAACACACACTTTCCTATGCTTGAATGGGTCTGATGGAATTTGTTGAAGCAGATTTTTCAAAGCCAGATGTCCTTCCTAACACCTACCACTTTACAGAGTGTACTTGGTGCTTTTTCATGTCACTGGCACTACCGAGATTGCCAAGTAACTTGCAAAACAAAACCTTTGGTTAAAGGAGTGTAGTGTTGAGGGAGGTAGCTTTATGCCAGGTGTTGCAAGGCAAAAGTATAACAGAGGGACAGGAGCAGAAGATGCATAATATTCTTTAATTCTTTAACACGTTTCAGTCATTTGACTGCGGCCATGCTTGAGCATTGCCTTGAAGGGTTTTAGTCGAACAAATTGACCCCAAGACTTGGTCTTTTTTGCCAAACTGCTAACTTACAGGGACATAAACCCACCAACACCTTTTGTCAAGTGGCGATGGGGGAACAAACACAGACATAAACACACACACGCACATGGCTTCTTTCAATTTCTGCCTACCAAATCTACTCACAAGGCTTTGGTCAGCCCGACGCTATAGCAGAAGACACTTGACTAAGGTGCCACACAGTGGAACTGAGTCTGGAACCATGTGGTTGGGAAGCAAGCTTCTTACCATACAGCCATGCTTGCATGTATATGACAGGCTTCTTTCAGCTTCCATCAAATTTAATCAAAAGGCTTTGATCAGCTTGGGATCATAATAGGAGACTTGCTTAAGGACTGTGCAATGGGACTGAACCCAATATCACATGGTTAGGACACACCAATGCCTACACCTGTATGTGTGTGTGTGATGCGCTTCATATAGTTTCCATCAACCAAATTGATTCACAAGACATTGGTCATTACTATTATTTAAAATTGCTTCACTTGGAAAGAGGTGAGGGTTGACAACAGAAAGGGCATCCAGCCATAGAAAATCCAGTTCAACAAATTCCAGCTGACCCATACAAGCGTGAAAGAGTGGACATTAAAACAATGATGATGATGAGGAAAATAATCTCAGAGTAGTGGAAGTTAAATGTCACACAGCTGACACCCTTGTCAGAGACAATAACTAAAAATAATGTTATAGTGCATGTGTATGTTGTGATACTTTGTTCATTAAATTTGAACTAAATTGCTCATGACTTATAAAATATTTTATTGCCTTCTGTTACACCAAACTGTAAATGCACAATGTACACTGTACTGGTAAATGTTGAGCAAATTATTATTTGCTGCTTCTTTTTAAAATATGCTAGCAGATCAAAGTTTCCAATAAATAGATAGATGAATATAAGAAATTCAATATGAATTTCAGATAATTATATGAATGACTGAGTCTGTAATGTATTGGGAGTCACTGAAGTTTTAGTTTCAACATATTTCAATGAATCAAGGATAAGTATTTTGATCTCAACACTAGCCAAATATTTCTTGAGTTTGACAACACAACCCATGATAACTGCTTACAAGATAAACTGAATCATTTGAGTGTTATAAACATGGACACAGTATAAAATAATTGACAGAATACAAACCTGGAAACCCAGTGGTCAATGGTCTTGGTTCAATACCAGCTCAATGAATTGCACTTCATATTTCAAAGTGCTAAGAATTCAAAAAACAAATTACCTTCTTCATCGAATTTCTTACGATGTTCATTTTTCACACTGCTAGAGCCTTCCTCGGAATGTTTTGACTTGATATCAGCTAGCTTGTTGCTGTTGTTATATTGACCATTTCTTCGTTTCTTTTTGCCATTCAAAAATCTGTGAGAATCCTGCATCGACATATGCCTATCATTTGTTCTATTTACATAATTTGATCTTCTGTCAGGATGAACATGATTTGAACTATGAGATTCTTCAATTAAATCACTGGACTGAATACTACACTGCCTTAGTCTTTCATTTATAGAACTCATTCCATCCACTGAAGAAACCTTTTTATCAAATTCTGAAATGAAAATAAGTGTTGTTATGTGTGTGTGAGTGTGTGCAAGTGTATATGTGCGTGCACATACGTGTATGTACATGCATGTGTAAGAGCGTGTTTATAAATAATGACAGAGAATTTAATGTAATAAATATTAAAAATTGTAACTTTGCAAACACTAAATATGAGAAAAATAATAATGGTATTATTTTAACCCTTCCACT
Organism: Octopus bimaculoides; assembly: GCF_001194135.2. Classification (NCBI taxonomy): domain Eukaryota; kingdom Metazoa; phylum Mollusca; class Cephalopoda; order Octopoda; family Octopodidae; genus Octopus; species Octopus bimaculoides. The sequence continues at coordinate 44,094,008 of NC_068986.1, forward strand.
GCAAAATTAAATTTCCACAAATGATGTTAAATAGCTATCAAAAAAAATAGATTGGTATTTTCTGCAAGTTATGTTGCCTCAATAGATTTGACACTTTTCAACAAAAAATACTTTCAAACAGGACATAACTCAACAAAAGACAGATTGGTACATAAAACAAAACTGCTTTCTATAGCTACGGGTAATAAGATTTTGAGTGGATATATCTGATTTCTGGAGTAAAAGGGTCAAAATCTTTGTCATTAATTTACCTTTTAACACCTAACATCAAATCAAAATGGAATATTTTGCTTTGTTACACATAAGTAGAAGAAACCTAACTCTGAAAAATGATAACCATTGACAAATTTCAGGAAGCAAGTATCTATGTTGTGGTAAAAATGTTTTGTAAAGCAGATAGACAATTATAATTATAATTAAGAGAATGCAAACTTGGTGCATCTTGGTAGCAGGTTCGCCTATGTGATTCAATTTCCCTGTGGAATTTTATTTCTTTGAAAAATATCATTTTTGCTTTATTTATTTAACAAACATGTTTCATACGCTTTCTGTAAAAGATGCGTATGTTTGATGCCTGCCACTAACAATTAATTTCACCTCAAGAGGTCACAGTCCAAGGTGGATTCCTCTCCAGATGAAACTACTAGTCATTCCAAAGAATTCAATTTCTAATACCTACAAAAAAACTGCTACGCTACAAAAACATCTAATGGTGTATTACCTGAAGAAGTAGCATTTTGTGAAAAAATGATCTTATATAATGTTATATAATCTTGCATATTGTCACATGCCAAATTATATGATGTATCATGGTGTTCATAAAAGTTTGATACGGAAACATTAAATAGTACCCAAAATACTCATTCATTTCATCTTTATTACTAATACATATATATATATATATATAGTTTTAGGGAAAAGAACCAAGGTTCATGAACTCAACGATGAAAATCCACTGTCACATATAGAAAAATTAATAAGTAAAAGCACAATAAATAAGTATAATATAATGCAAAGTAAATATCATAAGATAATGATAATAAAACGACTACATATGTTTCATAACCAATTTTCAAATAGAAAGAATATTTAAATCAATTAAAACTATCGAAAATCAATCTACATCTGACAGTGGATTTTCATCGATGAGTTCATGAACCTTGGTTCTTTTCCCTAAAACTATATATATTTTATACTGTGAAACTTAATTTAATTTTAATTTTTAATAAATTGAATTTAATTGAGTTTTTACCTGTAAATTTGGATTTTTATCCCTAATATTATTATATATATACATATCATTCTGCATGTGAGTACACAAGCTCTTCAGATAAGTTACAATAAAAGTAAGAGACTGACTCAAGCAAAATAAAATATATTATTAATTTCATTTTTTTTCCCCAACAGTCAACACTAAATGGATATATATGTATGTGTGTGTGTGTGTGCATGAAAGCACATGGCTCAGTAATTACAGTGTCGGACTCACAATCATAAGGTAGTGAGTTCGATTCCCAGACCCAACTGTGCAAGTCACTTTATTTCACATTGCTCCAGTTCACTCAGCTATAGAAATGAGTTGCAATGTCACCGGTCAATATGTATATATATATATGTATATATTTCTACGTGAGTTAGAGGTTGGGAAGCCAACCAACTAAGGGATAGTCCTTATCCAATATACTGCTGGTAGTGTACCCAATTCTTCATATCCAAGTGCTAGTTATTGCGTGGCAATCTTGCAATTGAGTGTTATATATGGGCGGGAATAAAAAGTGGTTTACCCTTAATTTATACGGCAAATAAGAAAGTGGAGAGGATACAAAAACAACATACATCAGCCGGTAGACATTCTAACATGGCTGATGTATGTCGTTTTTGTATCCTCTCCATTTTCTTATTTGCCATATATATATATATATATATATATATGGAACAGCTGAACTACTGGGAAAGACTTAAAGAGCCACAACTTTACTCCCTGGAGTGAAGATGGGAGAGAAATGCACTGATATACACATAAAACACCTTGAAGGGGTTGGCACCAAACTTTGGTATCAAGAGCTATACCAGCATCCAAAATGGGAAGTTACTGCAATATTTCAAAGGTTCTTAGCTATTCAATGCCTTGCCAAAGCATCTGAGGGATCTTCATGGAGTAGGGGTTAGTGTTTTCAAGAAACAACTTCCTGCTGTCCAAGGTCCCAAATGAACCTACATCACAGAAAGAAACTCAAAAGAGGGCAGCAATGTCAAACTCCCTCTTTTTACCAAAAACCAATCACATAAGACTGGCCATTGAGAAGATGAATACACTCGTGGTGTGCCAGCATGGCCACAGCCTTTGGGCTGCAATGCGTAAGAGAATATATCTTTTAAGTCTTCCCTTTGCTACTAGTTTGATGAAGGAAGCTTTGACTGTGAATGAATGAATGAACAACTAAATTAAGAACACTTTTTCCAGCATTTGTAAGCTGAAAGAAATGTAAATAAATAATTTGGGTTGACCTAGTTAATTTCCCTCCAATGTCAAACCAGTTTGTCAGACAGAGTAAACTGATTAAGCAAAGAAGTCCTCCTCCTGTAATGGTAGATGGGCAGGAGCATTCAATTAGGTGAAAGATGTATGACAAACATTAAAAAATATGATTAGCTGACCATCTGCTATTATCACAATACAAATAGGTGTTTAGCCTTGAGTTAGGTAAAAATGAAACAAAAAAAAACCTCTGGGGAGAGTTTATTTCAATATTACAACATTTGGAACAATTTGTGAATATTTTTCCTGCCTTACTCTTGAGTTAAAACATGTCATTTTGCCAAAAGATTCACATTATGATGATCTTCTGCTCTTCTAATTGCAATATAAACTTGCTTAGGCCTAAATATTGACTTTGGCTAAGAACACTGAATTACCAGTGTAAAGTGATGAAAAGTGCATCAGTAAAGAGAAGTTATCATGCACATGATTGTATATGCAGTGTTGTTTTAACCCTTTAACTCCAAAATTAAATTTCATGGTTATTCCAGTAATGATGTTAAATGTTTATCAAAAAGTAGAATTGGAATTTTTTACAAGTCAATTAACTACAGTAAATTTGACACATTTCAACTGAAAATAATTTCAAACATGACATTCCTCAACAATAGATAGATCGATATATAAAATTGCTTTCCCCCCAATGAAATTTTGAGTGGATGTATCTGATTTCCACAGTAAAGGGATTAATAAAATATATGCACCTTACAGTCTAAACAAACTAGATTTTTACTGACATTCTCTTATATACTGCTTTCTGAATGAAAGAGCATGTGTGTGTATAAAACTATTTTAAAAAAAGGTTGTCTGTAGAAAACCATTTTAAAACACATTACATAAAATCAAATATAAAAGTAAATAGAAACAGAAAAAGTTTACAAATGAAACATTCATTTCCTCCACACACATAGTTAACTAGCAAGCAAGTAGGTGATGAAGTACACAAACAATGCAAACTTAATGTAATATTTTATTATACAATACATAGTACACAAAAAATTAAGATATAGATAGAACAACAAAACTATATTGATTGTTTATTAAATTTACATGATACACCATGTCTAGGTGCCAGGACTAAGTTTGAAGTTATAGTGTCTAAATTTATTGAAGACATACAAATGAAAAACAAGTAGAAAACTTAGACTTTCTAAATATATTTATTTATTTATTATTTCGCTGGGTAGGTAGAGACAGCTAGGAGAGGTTAATTTTTGACCTCTTGAGAGGTCATTTTTGACCTCTTGAAATCAATGGTTGGGATGAAAACATAGCCAGGGAAGGAATTTCAGAGACATGCAATTCTGAAGAAGAAAGATTGAGCAAAGTTAGATCTAGTGGGGGGTGCTTTACTGTATGGATGACAGGAGGAGAGACAAGTGAAATGCATGGATGTACATGGAAGTGTTATATACTCAGTTAAGTTCAGGAGAGCCATAGACCATTGCTTTGTGTTTCTTTTCTTAGAGTAGAAGAGAGAGAGGGAAGACATTTCAACAATGGAAAAGTGGTTGAAGACTGTTGATGACTGAAGATTTGCCTGTCAAGTGGACGGCGAAATTTTGATGCAGTCCTGAATGTGCATGTGTGTAGAAACTGCATTATCTCAGATGTGCGAGCAGTACTTCAGTGTGGAGTGAACCTGCACCTTGTATAGGGTGAACAGTGATGCAATCTTCATTGTGGTTATATGTGTAGTCACCACAAAAGGTTATCAGAGATTGAAAGCCTAACATAGCATTTGAAATAAGTGTGATGGTCTTAGCTGTGTTGTTCACAAGTATTGAGGATGCAGCGCTGTCATTTTTCTCTGAGTTTCGGTGTAGTTGAATGAATGTAGGTTGTCAACTTTCTTCTGCAGGAGATTTTCAAATGTTCTGTTCATGGAGGATATGCGTGTCTGCAGAGAGAATATACGTCGATGAAGCTCAATTGCAGAAGGAGAGAGAAAGAGGTGTTCCATCAATATATGCCATGATGGAGCAACATAAGAGGAAACAGCTGTTCAGGTTGTTAGTAAAAGTCTAGAACTGCAATAGGCTAGTCACTAGAACAGATAGGTTAGTAATGGTCAATGTTGATACAAATTGGTTAGGATTTATAAATAAAAAGCGATTTATGTTGGTATACCTTGAGAAGAAGGAGAGACTAAGGTTTTGGGTAGGGTGCCCTTCAAAGATTCATGTAAAACCATGTTCTACGAGAGGGAGAAAGTAACTTTCCAGGAGGAGTCTGCTACATTAATCTTTAATTTTCATGCAAACCTAATATAACTATTTTGTCATCTGCACTATATTTTGATTCATGTTTCCGATTCAACTTCAGCTACAATAATTGAACTCACAATTCTTTCTGAGAGGATAATTTTAACCACAAAGCCACATTTGAGAATATAGTAATCAAACAGTGTTCACAATAAAATTACTAAAGTAAGATGAACAGTAAAATCAATCCGTGTTGGCCATAATCATTTACTTTTTTATCATAAATAAGACTAGAATTGTAGCCTCATATGTTTCTGATTTTATTTTATAACACATTTTTGTGAAGAACAGCAACTGGGATTTTAAGTTTCCAACAAACCAAGCTCTTTTATGATGGGTGAGAATGACAAGAAACCATTCATGCAACCCATGAAGAACAAAAATCACAAGAGGTTTTTGTTCAAAAACACCAGTTTATCAATATTCTAGCTAATGTTTACATTTTTTGCAGATGTACATTTGTGAAAGACATGCTCTACACACAGACACACACAATAAGTTTCTGTCTTCAAAATTTCACTCCATGGGCTAATCTAAGTTTATGGTAGAAGATACTTGTCCCAGGTGCAGTGCATCATGATTGGATCCAAAACCATATGGTTGCAAAGTGAACTTCTTAAACTTGCAGCCAAATCTGCACCATACAACTATTAATTCCTTTACATAAGCATAAGATTTTCTATGTAGTTGTGGTGGACTATATATGCTGTTTAGTATAATAATACAATCAGATGACAAAATGCAGAGATGAGTGAGTACAACACAACACTTGGACTAATATGTTGGGGTGCTATTGCTAAGTTAAGAGAAGTGAAAAAGAAGAGGAATAAGAAAGAGAGTGAAAAAAATACACAAATTAAAAGTTAATTGTTTCAAGCTAATTAAAAAAAATCAGTTGTTGCAAATCAAGTCAATGCTTAATTATAATCAAAAATATTAGTAGTGGTCTACATTAGAGCAAGAAAAAAGTTAGTGGAAAGCAACAAAAACTAGATCTATTACTACACTGTGAGAAGAAATATTGAACTATTTTACATGCAAGCAAAGTAAACATTACTCGTACATGGTTTATATGTTTGTTATCTATGATGTAGTTCTGTTAGCACAGAGCATACTGCTACATATTATATAAAGTTTACTTTTCTTTATCATTAGCTAAGTGACAGGCAAACAATTAAGACTGATACATTCAAGCTGTTCTTATTGTTGTTCCTTTACTTGTTTCAGTTATTGGACAGCAGCCACACACGAACACTACTTTGAAGCATTTAGTTGAACAAATCAACCCCAGTATTTTTGTTCTAATAGTAATGCTGAAGATGTCACAGGTACCAAACTGTATCAGCCCAAGTTAGCAGCCT
>NC_068986.1:44102671-44105536 GCF_001194135.2 Octopus bimaculoides
ATTAGCATGCAGGACAAACTGCTTAGTGGCATTTCACCCACCTTTACATTTCTCAGTTCAAATTCTGTCAAGATCGACTTTGTCTTTCATCCTTTTGGAATTAATGAAATAAGTACCAGTTGAGCACTGGGGTCAATTTAATCAACTTGCACCCTCCTTAACATTGCTGGCCTCATGCCAAAATTTGATACTATTACTGTATATCCCAGCATATAAACCACACTTCTTTAATGCATTCAGAAAAGTAACAAACAATTGCTACTTGTCTAATGCAGCCATATTGCATTCAGGTTTTTTCCACAAAATATACATGTAAAATAGAGATACATCTTATGATGCAAGACTTTGTCTTATATGCTAGCAAATACAGTGAGCACATCAAGAATTTCATTATTCTACAGAATTGTATGAGGTTCGTCAAAAAAAAAAAAGTTATTCATTAGAAAATTGAGTTTTTCATCTTTGAGTGCAATATTGCAATATTTTTGTTAGGGATGTGAAAGTAAATGAATCATTTCCTTGGGGTGTAAGACACAGAACAGGTTAGGAATCACTGAATTAGAGGTATGGTAAAAGCAGAAACCAAACAATTTATATTCTTAACTGTTCCTCCTTTTTTAACCTTCTTACAGGTTCCAACTACTAGCCTGTTGCCATGCTGAAGGACCAGCAGAACAATTTGTGCTGCTACTCTCTTATTTAGAAATACTCACTGAAAGTAAACTATGTGGTTCTTTTCACTCATTAATGTCAACTTTACAATATTAATTTTTGTCAAATTTATACATATAGACTAACTATCTCAGCTTATTCTTGACAAAAGTGTTTAGAATGTTTAGGTCATCAAGGACTCAAATGACAGTTTTTGACTGCATGATCAATCTACAGAATTAAAGTCATTATGAAAAGCAAAACAAAAAAAATCTATTTGCCAACAATACATAATAGTCTTTAAAATAACACCATTGAGAAGGGTTCACCAAGGCCACGGCCTGCTGAGAGAACTCGGGTTCATTTCAGGTAGTCGCCATCCCAATTACCTGTAGATACTATAAACTGCACACCATAACCCAAAAACAAGTTGTTCTATAACTAAACACAGTTGCCTAAACTTGAGTAGGATTGCACATATCAGCATATCTGTGTATGTTTATATTTCCCAATCTAAAAAAAAAAAAATCCTAATAATATTAGAGTATTTATTATTGTATTAACTGTTACTTAGTTATTAATACAGTTGTATGCTGTTTATTAGATTGAACTGCAATCTACAGTTTGTTATAAACCAGTGGTTCCCAAACTTTTTCAGACTGCTGCCCTGTTGGCACCCAGGCCACATTCTTAACAGCACACACATACCACCACAAACATAGACCTCTTTCTCCTGTGAATTCAAAGCAACTGTATTTCCTAATTGATCCATCATGAATCCACCCTAATTAATCCATTATTTTGTTGATTTTACAATATAAAAGATTAAATTTACATCTCACCTGTAACTACATTGTTTTCATATTTTTAATGTGATAGATATACATTGTGCAGAGATATCAGCTTTTCAATGTCTGGCTGAAAGGTACTAAGAAGTAAACTTAGATCTCTGTGTTCAGTAATTTTCAGTCTGATTCTTCACTTAGAAAGAAGCTAGGCAACTGCACTGAAGCCCCACTCTACAAGATATGATGTTGGGAAGGCAATAAAATACATCTTGACTTTGTCCCACACTGTTGGGTAGCAGTCTGAAATATCCTTTTGCAATCAAAAATCCTGACATGATTTATTGAACTCTGGCCTCAGTTCAATATCATTTTAAAGTGAAACCAAATCTTCCTCCACTCTTCTTGTTTCCTCATTACTGATATCTAGGTATCACACAGACTGGTATTTTAATCAAAAATAAATATCCTGAAATCTGTCAGAAATGTCTCTATGCAGATGTAAACAAGACACTTGAATGTCATCTTCTGCAATGCACTTTATATTCTCCAATTCAGAGAGGCTTGGAAACAGAGAGTTGATGACAGCTTATGTTACATTTGAATAGCTGTAACTTGGACAGAAATGTGGAGAGGGTTGATTTTACTCTGATAAGGTTTAACCTCATTTCCTTGCAGTTGCTAATTAACTTCATTGAACTTTGTGAATATATCTGTCATGTAAGCAATGTCATGCTCGATGTTTCTTGGTTCATCACAAAGAACAGAATAAGAATCTTGCAAGTATTCAACAACTTTTTTTAAAAAAGGGAATAGAAACTTTCAGGCTGTTTCCCTTTGTCAGCCATTGAACTTCTGTGTGCAACAACAAACATTCAAAATCTTTACCATTCTCAGTACAGAGCTGTTGAAACAGTGAGGAATTATGAGCACATGCCTTGATTTTATTTACTGCTGTGATAACAATTTGTTAAATCTACCACTTGGGTTATTTGCAACCAGATGTTACTTCTGGATTACTGAGTGCGCTGTAAACACATTAGGAATAACTTTTTCATTAAAATAATGAAGCTGCGATGACAACTTACCATCGATGGTGTTCTATCTATTGCTCAAACACAAAATACTGACTTCTCTTTTGCATCTGTTTCAGTGGTTTTACAAATAATAGCTCTTTAACCAAACGTTAATCTTTGACAAAGCAAACATAAGCAAGAGACATACATTTATTGCTTGACAAAAAAGACTAACTTAACTGTAAGCTAAGTTTGGTAATTTTAAGAACGTTGCACAATATGTCTTCATTAGTAAACTTTTGAGGACTTTTTATATTTATTTTTGTTTTCTGTTCTTGAAATTAGTTTTCTTAAAACATTTTTCAGATCGATTTAAACACCATCTCTTAGACTTGAGTGTACAATTGAAAAAC
>NC_068986.1:44105762-44108577 GCF_001194135.2 Octopus bimaculoides
TATAAACAAGGCTGTATTTTGATGTATATAATGCCTGAGTTCAATGCAAATCAATTCATGTTAAAAAAACTCCAACTGCATAACAGATTTCAAACTCATAAATATAATGACACTAAAAATATAAAAATAAAAATGAAATTATTTTACTAACCTCCTTTTAGAGTTTGAATTATTTACCATTTCAATTTGTGTAACATTATAGTCCCAAAATAATGCATTCAACTCGCCCTGAAAATATTTGAAAAATAACACCATGTTTGAACACTGACGTGAAAAAAAATTCAAAATACATACATATATATAAAATGAGCAGTGTTAGTATTTCCATTTATGTAAATATGAATAAGTTTTGATACTATTTTTCTTTTTAAATTACTTTTTTTAGAATGTATTTTATGTATTTTTTTTTGTGAAAAACCATCTATTATTTTTAGTTATGTCACACTTGTATTATGAATCCATTCTCTTAGCCTTTCATTGATTTAAACTAGATATTAGGTTCTCATCCTTTTGTATCAAATAACACATGGGACATCTTATTTTCAGTTAACTTTCTGTCAGCTTCCAGAGCATTGTAGCATTAATGAAAAATAAAACGGTATAATTATACAAAACGATGAATCGATAAATGCATACACAGACACAGATGGATGCAAAAATGAATTACTGGTTGGAAAGATGAAAGGCATAATGAAAGGGAAATATCAGCTTTAACATTTTTTTTACTCCAAACAAGTTATAATATAGCCCAGAATGCTCATTTGTAAAGTATTTGCAGTACTAAAAAAGAAAAACTATATTATTTACAAGATAAATGTCAATGTACAGTCCTTGTACTGTTAATTTGTGATTGACTATCCAGTAAGTAAGAATTGTGTTACAATACGCTCAAGTGGTAAACTGGATTAAAACCTTAGCTAACAACATTAACGCTTCAGCATTTAAACTGACCGTATCTGGCCTAAATATTCTACCTATTTTAAGTTAAAACTGGCCAGATTCAGACTTTCACATCTCCACTGCAATGTCATTCTAAAAATAAATAATCCCATCTTTGAAATCTCAAAGCTACAAGATAATACAGGATTAATTTTTTTTTAAATGTGAATAAATAAGCATTACATTTGACAGAGTAATATGAATGCTAAAGGGTTAATGATTAAAGACTTAAATAGTCAAAACCAACTATGAAAATGAATAGCAGTGAAGCAAACAAATGACAAGTACTTGTGAATGATAGCAGCCAATGGAAAATATGAAGTTCTCTAAGACTGAAACAGAAATACTAAAAGTTTGGGGTTTATCAACAGTTAAACCTCATTTAATCCATTAAGAAAATGATAATAAAGTTGAGGACAATGAAAGCAATATCATTATTGAGCTGTAACGTACCTTTGTAGTTCCAATTGGAAAATTACCAACCAACAGTGCTATATGCGCATTTGATTTACTTGAACTAGTATCATTGCACTTAGCATTAGTGCTTAAGTGGTTTTGCTTAGATGAATTAGCTACTGCACGACCAAATCCATTCGTTATAGCTCCACCAGAAAACTTGTTTAACTTTTTTGTGTTAACTACAGATTTTTGTTTATACTTATTTCGACTGTTGAAAATACTCGAACGATCTGTAATAAATACAATAAACACCATATAAATGTTAACTAAAAAAAAAGAGCAATAATAATGCAATCAAAATGCAATTATTCTCAGTTTAAATGAGAAGAATCACCATCCAAATGAGATCATTCATTATAAGTTTCTAAAATATTTTTTAAACAGACACTAAGCATTTGAGATTTAAATTTTTATTTTTGTCATTCATACATCCCTTTACACTGAGTGTTATCTTTTTATTTGTTGTTGCTACAATACATAAAATGCTACTGAATCCATATGAACAATCTTTAGAGATTTGATGTAACAAAGCAGATCCAGTTAATCCAACCCAACAGAGAGAAAATATGAAAACAAATATCAAAGTAATGGTAATGATCAATCATTCTGATGATAACTTGTCATTTACAATTAGATCTACCTAATGTCTTATTCTTAAAATTTCACTTTTCAAGCTGAGAAAATCAATCTAACAGAAAATTTCATTGTGAGGGTTTTTGGGGTATCTTTCTATTTTTTTTTTTGTTTCTTATATAATGTTATATACTTTTTTTCATCGAACAGATATCTAATTTAGAATGCTAACAAGTTGAATATTATCACTGAGACTACTTTCAATAGATATTTCTATTAAGCTTAACTTAAATACCCAATTTCTCTCTTGTTAAAGCTCACATTCTCTAATTTTGAAAATGACCACACAATAAAAAAAAAAATTCTTCTTTGAAGTCCTTCAGTCAACATAATATTCTTGACAAGTTCAGCAAAGTTTTCAAACTGCTTCCTAAAATAAGTCTCTCAACTGAAAATACTGTATCCTGAAATTGAAAGTACACTTTTAATTCACTCATAACCATAAACGTTCTTTCTCTCAATATTACAAACTTCTAATTTATTGGCAAAAATGATATCAACAATTCTCTTCAGTGCATGTTATAAAATTTTATACTTGCAAATATATTTCTTCCATTAAGACATTCAACTACATTTACAATATTCACAACCATTCAGAGAAAAGAACAAATAGAAGTTTCAGCCAACAAGTCTTTACAACTGTGAATATCTGAAGGCCTACCCATTAAAACAGTTCAATTAAATATTAAACCTGCTGTACATGAAATGATGATGAGAAGTGGTTCTTAATGAAAATATACCACAAACAACTTTTTTTGTTACCCCATATATATATATATATATA
>NC_068986.1:44109309-44128153 GCF_001194135.2 Octopus bimaculoides
AATAATACATACATACATATACATACATACATACATGTGTGTGTATATATATATATATATATATATATATATACATATATATATATATATATATATATATGACACATACATGCACATGTGCACACAGACATACAGGCACACATAAGACTTACAGGTACCTTGATGATCTGAACTGGTGGAATCATGCTTGCAATCTTCCAACTTGGGCATCTCATTACCACTTGCAGAATGGCTATTTTTAGATTTGGAGAATTTGTTTACATCTCTCGAATCTGAATTTCCACTTATTTCAGAAACATTCTCAGCCTCTGATGTATCTCCATCATTGCCTTTTTTGTCTAAAACAGAAATGAAATATCTTTTGTCAAGAAAATGTAAAAAAGAAAAAAAATGCTAATCCACAGGTTCAAACAGTATTAATCCCTTGTACATACATACAGCCATAATATCACTCTTTATAACTTTATCTCAAAAATTTTAACAAGTACTTATTTTATCAAAACAATCCATAACAAAAGTCAGATGCAACCCCTGCTCACCGGGTACTGAATTAAATGCTTTATATGTATGAGTGTTTAAAAATTTATACACAGGGAGAAGACCCTTGAGAGGTCTTCTTACATGCTAAAAATGGCAGTTAAACCCAAACCGCGGAAAAAAGAATTCTTAAGGCACGCTGTTAATGGCACTAGAGTGAACAAAATAAAAAAAATTAGTTAATCCCATACTCGAGTTTCATTATTAATTACCAAAATAAATTAATTAATTTCACATCCGTAGCTTGTCAGTGGGATCACTAAAAAATACGTAATTATGTATCTTTAATACGTACTGAAAACAGGTGCGCAAGACAGCTCCATCTTTATACATTATGGATTCAAATTTAGTACACAAGCATAGTTAAATAGCCCAGCAGTATTTGACTACACTCATGCACTAAATTTGAATCCATAATGTATAAAGATGGAGCTGTCTTGTGCATATGCTTTCGGTACGTATTAAAGATACATAATCATGTATTCTTTAATGATCCCACTGACAAGCTATGGATGCCAAATTAATTAATTTATTTAGTCATTAATAGCGAAACTCAAGTATAGGATTAACTAATTTTTTTTTATTTTGTTCACTCTAGTGCCATTAACATTATGCCTTAAGAACTATTTTTCTGTGGTTTGGGTTTAATTGCCTTTTTTAGCATGTAAGAAATCCCGTCAAGGGTCTTCTCTCTGTGTATAAATCTTTATACACTCATATATAAAAATATGTTATGTCTTATGACTTATATTATGCATGCAAATGGTAATAAATTATTTTTATGTGGCACAAGCACAGGCAAGGGCAGTTTTGCCAAGGTTTTTACAGCCAGATGCCCTTCCGAACACCAACCAATTTGCAGTGTGGACTGGGTGTTTTTAAGTTGCACCTTCACTGACAGGGTCACCAAGTACTTGCAAGACAAAAACTTTTAAGAAGGGAGGTGATGATGAAATGGTTATAGTGAAACAGATACAAGTGTCTTGCTGAAAGTATAAGGTTACCCGGCTGGAGAGAGAAAGATCAGGAATGAAGACAGAAACAAGTGTGCTACCGCAAAGTAAATACACAGTTGCCCAACCTGAGGGAAGTGCAGGAGAGAGAGAAAGTGGGAGACCACAGGATGGAGATGGTGGCAAAATGCCATGCATACTCACAAGGAACAGGGATCAGAGTATAAATGAGATGGTTGAGTAAAGGAAGAGAGATATAGAAAGTGGCAAGTGCTAGGGCATAGCCTTGAGGTTCAAATGCCATAATATAAGTGACAGGATATTGCAAAGGGAATGCAATTAAAGAGTGCAAGTAAGTGACGAAAGACCTGGATATATAGAGAGTTGGAGGGGCTACTGGATAGCAATGATACAGAGGAACAGGGATGTGAGGACAGGATTGGGGAGTGAGAGCTAGGTGTAGTGAATGAAGGAGGAAATCCAAGAAAGAGATGTAAATTGGTTTGTTTGGATAGGGTGAGGGAAAAGTATTCTTGTTATGTGTGGGTGGAAGACCAAGGTCAGGGGCTAGCAGAAGGCAATAATAGAGTAAGACATGGCATGTGGGTAGAATACATAGGCCGAGGGCAAACAGAGAGTAATGATACAGTGGCACTGGGCCGAGAGGATAAGATTGGGGATGAGGAGGTAATCATAGTACATAAAGTGGAAATGTGAGAAAGAGAAACACACACAAACACAAATTACACAGACTACAATAACAACAAAGCATTTTCATACAACTTACTTTTAAATTTCCTTAGAACAAGTCGACGACCATTTAGTTCTTTGTCACGGTATAACTCTAAGGCTTTTCCTGCTTCTTCATTATTGATACATTTAGCCATTCCATATCTAAATAACAAAAAAAAAAAAAATTCTGAAATATTTTCTCGAATTTAAAAAAACTGATCACATACGAACCATCAGTTTGTCAAACCTCTTGTTTCAAACTTGTAAAGTCCAAAAATATGAGGAAGGCTTTAGTTTTAATGCATCCATCCATCTTTTCTGCCCACTATTCTGGGGAGGTTTGCAGAGGAAGAGTCTTCAGGCAACCCCTCCACAGGATCCTATCAGAAGCAACAACAGACTTTCCAGCTGGATCCTCAAGCTTGACCAACTGAGACTATGGATATTATCCAGCCATCTTATTCTTGATTTACTCTTAGATCTCTTGCTGGTTGACTCAGCTTGAAGAATCTGTCTTACAATCCTTTCCAGGGACATTCTAATTACATGCCCATAGTATGGAGTTGTGACCTCTCAATGTAGAGAAGTAGCAGCTCAGTCTGGAGAGATTCCAGCGGTCAAGCAGTCTCTTCAGGTTGAGCAACAAACTCTGTCAAGTAACATTACTCCAGAGATCCTTCAGAGAAACCCCATTTCTGCCACATGTATTATTAATCAAAGAGAAAAATAAAAATAAAAACTCTATGGAAACTATCTTTTCCAATAAGACCACAAATGAAAATAGTAATAAAGTTAAATTCATTTCAGATAATATTGTATTACTTATCAGCCATCACTGCATTTAAGCAGTTAATAGTTGATATAGTAAGGCAAAAGCAAGTCAATGATGGTTGGCACATTACAGCAAGGTTCAAGACAATAAAAACTTTTTATGTGTATGTTAACCCTTTTAATACCAATCTGCCCAAGACTGCTCTTGCTCTCTGATATAAATAGTCTGTTTTAAAGCTATTTAAATTAAAACTCCCATCAGAATTCCTTGTTAATTTATGTTCCAAACACCAATTTGATAATGACAAGGTTATTTTACTAAATACATCATTCTTTTCAAAATTATTTGAAAAAAGGCAGTATATTTCAAGAGAAATTTATTAATGAAAGGGTTAAAATAAGTTTCTCCTATATAATTGCTCAATTATAGTCACTACCCAGTTTGGAAAATGAAAATTGAAAACAGTTCCAGACAGAAAGACAGAATAACTAATGGCATACCGGACCTAACCTGACTTGAGGTTTAACAGCAATAATAATCATGAAATATCATCTGTGAAATCCAATAGTTTATATCTACATCAACTTAACTTGTCTATCAACAAAATTCATCAATAAACCTTAAGAAGGTTACTTACGTTTTAATTCCATTGTTAATCAGTTTTAATTCAACAATTTTCACTTCTGAAAAGAATTTTTCAATTTCTTCCTGAAATTTAAAAGACAGAAAAAAAGCTTAATTAATCTGTTAATATGATGGATTTGGGGGTTATAATTTCAGTTGTTTGAATATCATTTTGTGATATTTTTAACATTCTTTTCATAATTGGAAATTAGTACTTGTTCCCTAGCCTGTAGTTTCAAGGTTTGTATCAATTGGAGGGGCCTATGTAACTGAATGTGTTCATAAAATGTATCTATATTATATAAGTACAGGCATGACTGGATGGTTAAGAAGTTTGCTTTTCAATCACATAGTTCCAGGTTCAGTACCACCGTATGACACTTTCAGTCAAATAGTCAATTAAGAGAGATACCTATTTTGATCTTGACTTTTGACATGATGAAATTTAATTTGTTCTGGAAATTGTAACTAATCAAAATCTCTGTAGTTTAATAAGTGTGATGGAAAGGCAAGTTTTATAGTCACCCATTACACATTGACACATAATCATCATTTTACATCTACTTTCCTTGTTCACAAGAGCTAGACTAGTCATTTGGGTGGGGTGGGGGAGCTACTACTCTCATAAACTGGTGCTCATGTATCATTTTGGTTTGGTTTCAATGGCTGGATAGCCTCGTTATTGCAAACCATTTGACAGAGTGTTGTGGGTGCATTTTCTGAAGGTACCTGCACTAAAAAGGTTTGATAAGTCCTCTCACAAGCCTACATTTTCTCAGTTTATTTGCCATCCACTTCTGTATTGGGTGAAAATGATATAAAAACAAATAACAAACAAAATGATACTGCCTTACAAAAAAAATAGAAGCACATGTTTTTATCCAATATTTCTCATCTAAAATTTATCAAAAAAAAACACTTATCTTAATGAGTGATAGAGATGAATGGCAAAGTTAATACAAACAGGAATTGAGCTCATAATATAATGAAATTCATCCTTTCACCGTTTAAAAAATAAAATGCTAGTTGCACCTTCTCCCAAAATCTGTGGCACTGAGCCACAGATTTTGGAAGAGGGTGTCAGAACCAATGTAAGAAAGAGGGTGTCAGAACCAATGTAAGGAAGAGGGTGTCAGAACCAATGTAAGGAAAAGAAACTAAAAGTACTAAAAGCATTTAATCTGGCACTGAACCATTTTTAAGAACTTGCTAACGCAAGTACCAGTAATATACTACAATTGATTCTATTGATTCTTCCTTCCACTCCAAACAAAAACTGACTTTGTACTTAGTCAAAAGAAACCAATATTTTACAAATTAGCTCATTCAGAAGAATTGACATATTTTCCCTCAACATCTCTTTTACTTCAAACATTCTATGGTGAATATGAGGAAGAAATCTGATATGTTATACAATGATAGCTTGTTTTTGTGCAGTTGACTTATTGACAAAATGTGGTTTAGATAAACTCATTTAACTCACAGATAAACGTAAAAGAGAAAAAGATGGCAACATTAATCTGTGAGTGAAGTGATTTAACAAAAAGCACTTTACTAAAAATTATTGACTCAATGCATCAAATAAACAATTCAATAATTACTAACAGTATCAAAACTTTGCAGAAGACATCAAACCTATAGGGGAAACAAAATATAAAAATATTCAAGAAAAAAAAAGACTTAAAATATCAAATGATTAAAATCCTAAAGATGTAAAACTGAAAAATACATTTACACTTACTTGTGATATATTTGTTGGAATATTACCAATGTAGATTATATCTACAAAGACAAAAAAAAATTACATTAATAATAATAATAATAATAATAATAATAGTAATAAATAAAATCAACAGAAAGACTATTAGATATGAAGAAAAATCCAATTGATAAACACATTCAATAGAAATCAATATTATCAATTTACCTATTTTGCCTTCTTCTCCAGCTGTTAAAGCTCTGTAATGTATATCAGCACTCATGTTGAAATTACTGTCAGCAATACTACAATGATGAAAGAAAACAAAAAAGAAATGTATGAATATACCAAAAACACTTGGGTTAGTTTAAAAGCTCGTAAACAAACAAGTAAAAGTTTGTATTAATGCATTTGGTAAGTAAAAATTCCACCATTCATTGGGTAACTGGAACCATGAGGATTATTCAAGAAAGGATACACTGAAGTGGGTTTCCTGTTGCTTTCTCCTTACCCATGGGAAGAAAAGATTTCAACATCAGAAGCTCACAAATTACTCATCAATTATACAATATACCCACCACTGCTATTGATCCAATGCAAAGCTACTGGAACTAGACCATTAATAGTTAAGTACTTCTGCCAAGGACAGAGCGCAGAGTCAATGATGGAATAGTCTGTCTAATTAATAGACCAGCATCCCTTATTGATTCAGCCAGTGGTAATTTTCAAAGCACTTGGGTATGAAATTTGTACTAGAAAATATTGAAAACTTGATGTTAATTATTACATGAACACTACAAAGATATAATAGAATTTTGTTCTTTCAACAATCACATGCTGTACATTAAACCTTTGGCATTTAAACCAATCATATCTGACCCAAATATTCTACTCGTTTTATGTTCAAAACCAGCCAGAACTGACCTCTCCCACCTCCCCTTCAATGTCATTCTAAAAATAAACAATCACATCATTGAAATCTCTAAGTTGCAATATAGTGCATGATTAATTGAAAACAATGTGAATAAATAAGCATTACATTTAACAGAGTAATGTGAATGCCAAAGGGTTAAACTGTCAAGGCCTTAACACTTAGTTAATGTATGTAGTTTATGTCACCTTATATAAAAATGCTCAGCTCTTGTATACAATTTTACTATAAATATGCTGTAACTAAATTTACAAAATCGGTTTAAACTAAAGAAATCTGTTTGAAAAACCTACAATGGAAAGTGACCAAATAAACGCTAGGAGTTGAACTAGTGTTGGTAAAAGTAAGAAATGACCCCCCCCCCCCTCGGTCATGACTGACCATGGGATTGCACCTAGAAAGTTCCTCTGCAAGGCACAAGTCCAGGCAAGACTGTTTATGGAAGGCCATCAGTTGTCCATGCATACCAGCCTCCCCTCTCCACGCCACCAGTGTTATCCAAGGGAAAGACAAAGACCAATACAGCTTGGCACCTGTGATGTCGCAACTCATTTCTACAGCTGAGTCAACTGGAGCAACATGAAATAAAGTGTCATGCTCAAGAACACAACACACAGCCTGGTTTGGGAACTGAGCTCACTACCTCATGATTGTGAGCCCAATGCTCTAACCACTGAGCCACTCTTTAAAAGAAAGTGAAAAAAAGAAAGCAAGATAGCTGAATAGGCTGCAAATAAGGAACCTATGATACTGCTCTAAATCAAAGTAAAATATCTCAGAACTGGTTATAAAACCCACAATTAAATACAGTATATGAGAAAACTAAAGTGTCACCCATCATATGATGGATTTATTTGGGAAGTATACTTTTGCCACCATGGGTAATATCAGGAAATATGATATAAATTTCTATTAAATTCCTTGGCACTTATACAAAATGATGAAATGTATATTAATCTTCAAAAGCAAAAATATTTATTACCTTAAAATTAATTTATGTGTGTGGTACATGCATGAAACAACCACTCAGAAGATCTCCACTCAGTTGGATTAATGACATAAAGGGAATGAGACTGCAATGGAGGAGGGCAAGATCAAGAACAGAATGGATGAAATATTGTGGTCAGCAGATTGAAAGCAACATCCAACCAATCAAGTTGATCAAGGTGATGTATTTGTTTGTATATGTATGTGCTAGTTGTGTGTGTATGTGTGTGTGTGTGTCTCCTTGCTTTGATATCATGTGACAGTCGCAAGTAAGTGTCATGGTCATGGGGAAATATTACTCTGCTGGGAAATAAAAGTTGGTGACAGGAAGGGCATCCAGCTGTAGAAAAACTGCCTCAACAAATTCCATCTGACCCATGCAAATATGGAAAAGTGGACAATAAAACAACGATGTGTATGTGTGTGTGTGAGCATGTATATGTTTATATATCTGTGTGTGTGTGCCTATATTTATACATACACATTTTTTAGTGTATCTGTCAATTAACCCAATGAAAACGTATTTCTGTTTTATAACATTTTTATTTGTTTGTTCATCGATATAAAACTTTGTTTTATGGGAGAGAAATATAAAACATTGCTTTACACTTCAAACTGTTTAAATACCTTTGCAATTGATTGTTCACATTTTATTACACATTTTCACTGTTCATCAAATAAATTTTCTCATTTCTTCTATAATACACTTTATAATTGACTTCTTCCCCTCCTCTTTCTGCCTTTCTACCTATCACCATTTCACCCTACTCTTATTTTCCCTCTCTCCCTTTTACTCCCTCTAATTTGTTTTATTATAACTGTTGTGCTTTCATTCTTGTCTCTTTCTCTAACTACCCTGTCATTTACTCCACCTCTTCCTCCTACTCTCTAGGATTCTATATCTCTTACTCTATGTGTGTGTGTGCATTCTTTACTCATTGCCTGCCACCAAGTATGTGCACTCATCCTCCAATGTTAACTCTCTCTGCATCTCTCTTTTCCTCTCTCTCCCCTTCTCTCTATACAGTATAAAGGACAACTAGAGAAATCATCCAACCAACCAACATTTATATTGACTATTATTAAATAACAACAGTAGTGTGGAGGACACAACTTAGCCATTCAGAAACACACAAAGACTACTGGTGCAGTTTGGAGCAATGAAAATTTCAACAACGGATTACAAGCAATAAATGTTTAGAAGTTAACAGCCTTTATGTGTTGGCTAAATTTGTCCTCTGTGATGCGATCATTTTAGTTTCAACATATGATCTCAGATCAAAATACTTGTCATGCAAGTACATCATCATCATCATCATCATCATCGTCGTCGTCAGCATCATTTAACGTCTGTTGTTCAAGCTGGTATGAGCTGGACAGTTGACCAGAGCTGGCAAGCTGGGGGCTGCACCAGACTCCAGTCTGATTTGGCATGGTTTCTATGGCTAGATGCCCTTCCTAACACCAACCACTTTACAGAGTGTGCTGGAAGCCTTTACGTAACACCACATGGACATTCCCCATAATATTGATTTCACATTTTGGCACAAGGCCAGCAATTTTGAGAAAATGAGTAACTCGATTACATTGACCCCAGTGTTCAACTGGTTCTTACTTTATTGACCCTGAAAGGATGAAAGGCAAAGCCGACCTTAGCAGAATTTGAACTCTGAATGTAAAGATGGACTAATGCTACTAAGCATTGTGTCTGGTGTGCTAACAGTGCTACCAGCTTACTATCTTACATTTCCATAATATTACTTTTTAGACATGATGAAGGCCATTTAACAAAGCAAAATAATGAGTAATTAAATATATTTTGTATTTCAGCTTTAACCTTTAAGTACTTTAAACTGGTCATATCCAGCCCAGATATTATACCTGTTTTATGTTTGTGCCAGCCTATTACACCTACCCTACAATGTCATTCTAAAAATGAATAATCACTTTCTTGAAATCTCAAAAACGATGTGAAACATTAAGTATTACATTTGACAGAGTAACTTGAATGTTAAAGGATTAACAAGTGATTGTAAATGGAAGAAATTTCAATAAAAGTAACGTGGAGTGATAATTTCCAGTTCCCTTCTCCATGGAAAGAGTAAACATTACAATCTAAAAGATACCTATTGATTAACTTTCTAGCATTTAGCAATTAAACCAGCCATATCCAACCCAAATATTCCACCTAGTTTATGTTCAGACTGGCCAGATGCAGCCTCTCATACTTATCCTACAATGTGATTCTAAAAATAAACAATCACATCATCAAAATCTTAGTTACAAGATAATGCCTGTTCAATTCAAAACAATGTGGATAAATATGCATTACATTCAACAGAGTAATCTGAATGTTAAAGGGTTAAACACTGTCGCCACTACCTGCAACAATAGGATCTGTGGATTCCTACTTTTCCTATCGGGAGTTTCCATGTCACGCGGGATATAGTTCCAAATCTGGTAAATTCCTCTTCAAAGTGCAGGTTTATCTTTATTTTTTACTTATTTCAGTCATTGGACTGCAGCCATGCTGGGGCACTGCCTTGAAGGGTTCAGTCAAATTAACTCCAGTACTTATTTTTTTAAAGTCTGTTTTATTCTATTGGTCTCTTTTGCCAAACTGCTAATTAACAGGAACACAAAGACACACACGCATACACAGATACAGATAGATAGAGACAGACAGGCCTACAGACAGACAGATACATACATAGATGGATAGATGTAGCATGCGTGTGTATACATATGATACATATGTATAGTGGACTTCCACAGAGTTTCCACCCATTAAATTCACTCATAAAGCACTGGTTGGCTCAGGGTTGTAGTAGAAGACATTTGCCTAAGACGTTGCACAATGGGACAGAACTTGAAACCATATGGCTGCAAAGCAAGTTTCTAAAGGCCTTTTCTTTTTGTTTTAAATAGAAGGCCAGCAGTTCCTAGGCATGCAGCTTACTCTTCTCCTCATATCTCTTTTCTGCCACCTCACTCACTCACACTCTCTCTTTTCCCTTTTATTCCCTCTACATTTTATTTCTACTATAATTTTCATGCTTTATGATACTGTTTTGAACTCTTGCACTTTCATTCCTCTCCCTTTCTCTCTCTAACTACTCTGTCACTTACTCCCCCACCTCCTCCTCTGTGATGCTATCTCCCAAAGTGAAAGGCATGGCAAGAACCAATACAGTTTGACACAGATGTCATCACAAGCCAAGAGCCACTACAAATAACACCTTGTACAAAGCTGTAATAATTTTCTTAATCCATTGCCCAGGACTGGTACTTCATTTATTGGCCTCCAAAAGGATAAAAGTCAAACTCAGCAGAGTTCAAATCCTCTCAACTCAGATCATAGAGCTGGAAGAAATGCTGTAAAAATTGTTAATGCATCATACTCCAACAACTCTGCCAGTTTGCCACTATTAGTTTCCCTATATGCACAGCCATTTAGAAAGATCGACTTAAATTTAGGTCTGTCACAAGCCCTAGGATTCATGAGGTTGAAACTGAACCCAAGTTCCATGGTGTACTTATACACCATGAAAATACTCCCTACTGGGATGGGACGACTGTCCATTGCAGATTAACTTTCCAGCTACTGCTAGAACTCATTTACAGATGAGCAAACTAGATCAATGTGAAATGAAGTGCTGCTTTGTTCAAGATACAACACACTGCCTGGTCTGGGAATCGAAACCACTTTTAATTATGAGTGCAACAGGAAGTTTGTATCATAAAACCAAAGGTTGTCTTGGGCAGGTTGGTTATGAAAGGGTTAACCCTTTAGCATTTAAACTGCCCATAACAGGCACAAATATTCTACTTGTTTGATATTCAAACTGCCTGCATTTGACATTTCACACCTGTCCGACTATGTTATTCTAAAAACGAACAATTACATCATCAAAAACCTAAAGCTGAGACAATGCATGATTAATTACAAGTAATGTGAATAAATAACATTACATTTGACAGAGTCACTGAATGTTAAAAGGTTAAATGGCTAGGTTTCCACATGGAGCAAGTGGAAATGTCATAACTAACTTCACATCGGATCTGACATAACCAGATGCAATGGAGACAATATGGAATCCCCTTTCTATCCTTGTGGATACCTAAACCATAAGTCACCTGCTGGTTTGCCCATTATTGGATCCCTCTTGCTTGAATGATTTGAGAAATAACTCAAAGGCCATGTAAGAGTATTAAAACGTGGAACGGCTTGACATAGACACGAAATATTCATAATAATCACCACTTCTTTTAAATCTACTGCATATGTGGAAAATCGGTGTGTTTGTTTCTGACGTTGTTAGCTAACACCTCCTACATTGTTTTATTGATTTTGATGAACTTGACATGTGAGTAGTACTCATGCCTGAAAACCTCGTGACATACTTAGATTGTTGAAAAAATCAATAATACGGCCCCTGGAAGGGACCTTTATATCTACCTCATATAACTAATTTTTTAAACAGCCAAGGGAAATAACCCATAGCATCTGTACAATATTTTTTAAACACTCAAGGGAAATAACCCATTTCATTGTTTATGTTCGATTACTTTGAATACTGATTTGTTGTGTGTCCTATTTCTAATTTTTGCAGACAATATTACTTCTATACTTTATTTGACATGTGAGTAGAACTCATGTCTGGAAACCTCGTGACATACTTAGATTGTTGAATAAAATCGATAATAGGGACCTTCCAATGGATCCGTCTATCTACTACATATTACTAATATTTTATTTAAATAACTCAAGGGAAATAACCTGCAGATTTTAGCAAAACGATCAATATTTGATTCTTATGATCAGCCAACCTAATTCTGCATTTCACTACTCACAGTTTTCAACTGCTAAACATTATTATTGCACTTCCTTAATTTGAATCTTAAACCTTAAAGATTTCATTCATACATTTCTATACATACATCTTTTTTGAATGCCCATTACTCCAATAATTATGCATTTTTACAGTTACCCTTTTTCCATGACAGTAGATAAATTTTTTATTCCATAACGTATTTGTAGTGGCATCATGCAAGCATAGCATGGATTCGATCTTCAATTGCCAAATTTCATTTAACGCTTCAACAGCACTTTTCTCATGGTAAAACAATAGTTTTTCTGTGAATGACAGCAGTTATACATTTCCCAGAAGCCTTCACTAAGCAGAATAATGTCTTTGCTTCTCACCAACCCCCGACAATCTTTCTCGCCAACCTCCGAAAACCTCTCTTGCCAACCTCCAACAATCTCTCCCTCCTCCAGCTGACGGTTTTTTGTACTTTTTCATGACGAGAAATACACCTTTTGTGGCAGTTATAACGAAATTGCTTTCCTATATCAGAGTAATAAGGCATTTTAATAGGACAACTTTACCCCTGGGAATTACCGGGTACACCAGTTAGTACATACATAAATACAAAGTTATACAGCAGATTCCTTAAGGAAAATATCAGTTAAAATATTCTTAGAAAATTTAAGCTATTTTTATTATTCATTAGTCACAAACTTCAAGTGTTGGCACTTACAACAATCGATGTCTACAAGCATAGCTAATTATGTTATTCACTCATATAGACAAAAGGCTATGGAAATGTAATCAATATATAATGTAAATATACACCTATGTTACAAGCTTGCTTACTGCATTCTTCCCAATGTCAAAATATTAAAAGTGCCAATGAAGGAGCTTCCATGTTGTCATCTGGCATACTAGCAATCACTGCCAATTCTCCCTCAAACTGCACCTTAAAAACTTAAAAAGGAAAGACATACTGAATAAAATAGTTTAAAATACACTATGTTTGGGGGAAAACGGGACAGTCAGGACTGGAATCTGGGTTAAAAAATATTAAGAATGTTTCCTATCCACATTCTCAACAAATATAATTTCAACTCCTATAGCAAAACACTTTCTCTTCACTTTAAAACATTTTTTTAAATATGTGAATCTAGTTACATCTATTATTTAAAAATATGACTGCAATTTTAATAACATTCCATTTAAGATCTGTTATAACTTTTATTTCATAAATATTTTAAATGATAAAAGTATATAATGAGATAGGACTTTTTAAAATGATAAAAAAAAAAAGCACAAGTGACTGAAGTAGTACCTATAGATAGAAAATTGAGCAGAAGTGTTCATAGAATCTAATACAGTAGTTCTCAACTGAGGGCCATATATGATTCTGTGGGGTCCAAAGAAGCAAAATAGTAAATTGGGGACCCACAGTAGTATAACGAAGTGTCCGTGAAAAAGTTTTGATTTAGACATATTTATTGCAAGAAACTGGTTTCTTTCTTTAACATTTTACAATATTTCAACCTACACAAGTTAATGTGTGAATAACAAAATAGGAATTTTGAAAGAAGCATTTATAAAACAAAATTCTTTGTCTAGTATCTTATTTCTTTGTTTACTATTTCATTGAAGCAAGATGTTATATTACTCAAATATGAAGAATCTTGCCTCTTATAATATAGAAACATATCCCATGAGACCAGCAGACAAAATGGAAAAGTGTTGCCCCCAAATGATCTGTCTCAATAGTGGTGAGCAGAGATATGGTCTAGGGACCAAGAACATCAGAGGTATCAAGTGCCATTGGATTAAACATTAACCTGTCAGAGGGCAACTGAAACCTTGAGTTTTTTTTTTCTTTCTCAGTTTGACGAGCAGCAGAGCCTGGGCTGGTGGATGACCACGCTAAGTTGCCACTGGAGAAGGTATCACAGCATTGAGCATCCTAGACGAGAAGCCTACTGCCTTGGAACGGGGAAAATTATATCATCCAGCCTTCTACAGTCCCCTCAGTCTAGTCATGCTTTTTGATCTTCTTATGGGCAGCATGGCGTAGAAGGCAGCCAGCATTATGACAGCTTGACAGTGGGTGGAGGCCGATGGAGGTCCACCAGAATAGAATAGTAATCAAAGGGGTCCATAGATAAAAAAATGGTTGAGAACCCCCGATCTAACGTCAATTTCTAACTGAGACACTCACTGCATCTCCCTCTATCCATCTGTCACTCCTCACTGTCTTACAAGCTTCTTTACCCACCCATACCACTTCTCTTTATTCACCTTCCTATAAGTTAAAGGCATGCCCTAACGCATCTTCACAACTGGGATAACAATGTATCCCTCCCAAAAAGACACTTGTTCTTGTCCCCTTATCAGTCTTTAACCCTTTAGTATTCAGATTACTCAGTCATATGCAATGCTTATTTATTCACATTATTTTGAATTAATCATACAGTATTTCATAGCTATGAGATTTCAATTATGTGACATTTTATTTTTTAGGATGACTTTACAGGGTAAGTGTGAGGGGTCAGATTTGGCCAGTTTGGACATAAAATAGGCAGAATATTTGGGCCAGATATAGCTGGTTTAAATGCTAAAGGGTTAACCCTTTCATTGCCTGGCACGAAGCCACCTCACTCAAGACTACACTCTCACCTCAGTTGAAGGGGTCTTGTCTTGCAAGTTACTTGGTGGCCTCACTAGTACAAGTACCACATAAAAAGTACCTATGACACCAAAGAGTATAAAGTGGTTGGCACCTAGCTGTAGTAACCATGCCAATGCAGACATTAGAGCATGGCGCAGTCCTCTGGCTCACCAGCTCCTGTTAAACAGTACAACCCAGGCTGGCATGGAAAACATATGTGAAATGATGAACTTAGACACAAGGTCTTGTATGAGAATAAGGTATAGTTCAATAAACCAACCCAATAATTTACTGGAAGAATGAATAAACTGTAAAGTCAAGCCAGATAGGATATGAACACTGAATGTGAGGGGCCATAACTAAATGCCTCATGGTATTTTATGCAACATTTTACTGTTTCTACCAATTCACTGCCCTTTGTAATATCTGATATCAGATGGTTCGTTATTTTTGCTTTTACTTAGTATCTGAAGAAATCTAGTGGTTAAGAACATAAGAGCAGTTAGGTTACAAATACACGAAATAGAAAATAAAGCTTACAATCTGAAGTGTTATAAGTCAAAAACAGTGCTGCAAGAGACAATCTTATATTTAGTGATGTCTTTCCTAATTGTTAAAAAAAAATGAATAAATAAATGAAATTATATCAACGTCATATCGATATTAGTAGAATAATATTGAACATGAAGAGCAAATAAGTAGAAAGACAGTTATATAGAATTAGCATAGCACAAAGTTGAGCTGAACATTTAATTGAGAAATCTTGTGTGTACAATATCTTCTAGCTTCAGAATACACATGTTTGATCAATATTCTACGATTATTCTGTAGCAAGTATATGAGGCAGCAGTAAGTTCTCAGTAAATGGGTTTTGCAGCCTGGTATTGATTTCCTCTGAATATTATTGTTTAATTGGAGAAGGAAACTATATTCACCCACACAGCATACCACCAGTCAGCACAGTCCTTTGTCATCCCCTTCATGTGGTGCAACAGCTTCAGAGTTGCCTTCATCACTTTGTGAGTGAGTGTGAAGTATTCTTCTCTTCATATTTGCATGTTAATTGTAAACACAAATTACAGTCATATAAACTGTCACTTATTTGCAATTCTCCTGAAAAGCATGTTTGGTCACTGAGTTACTTATTGTTCAAATGACTAAGGGAAATATTGCAATACTTTGCAATGAGTGAGCTGCAGACAAGAAGAGCATCCATAGGCGCAGGAGTGACTGTGTGGTAAGTAGCTTGCTTACGAACCACATGGTTCTGGGTTCATTCCCACTGCATGGCACCTTGGACAAATGTCTTCTACTATAGTCTCGGGCCGACCACAGCCTTGTGAGTGGATTTGGTAGACGGAAGACTGAAAGAAGCCCGTTGTATATATGTATATATATGTGTGTGTGTACATGTTTGTGTGTCTGTGTTCGTCTCCCCAACATCACTTGACAACCGATGCTGGTGTGTTTACGTCACCGTAACTTAGCGGTTCGGCAAAAGAGATTGATAGAATAAGTACTAGGCTTCCAAAGAATAAGTCCTGGGGTCGATTTGCTCGACTAAAGGCGGTGCTCCAGCATGGTCAGTCAAATGACTGAAACAAGTAAAAGAGTAAAAGAGGTATAAAAGAATTCACCTCAACATTTCATCTGATCCATGCAACCATTGAAAAGTGAATGTGAGAATGAGGATCTGACAATATACATCTATTTGTGTGTGCGTGTGTGTATGGATGCAATGATAGGTGACTAAGACCTTTGGTGATATACTGTGCTTGAGAAGACCTGTCAAACCAAGTGAGATTATAGTCGTGGCCGATGCTGGTGTTACATAACTGGCACCTGTGTTGGTGGCACATAAAAAGCTCCCACTACACTCTTGGAGTGGTTGGCGTTAGGAAGGTCATCTAGCCGTTGAACCATGCCAAATCAGATTGGAACCTGGTGCAGCTCCCCAGCTTTCAGTCAAACCATCCAAACCATACTAGCATGGAAAACAAACATTAAATTATGATGACGACGATGATGTTGACACCATTTTTACAACCATTTTCTATGCTGACACAGGTTGGACATTTTGGCAGGATCCATTACATTGGAGGACCACATCTTGCTCAAGTGTCCCAGTTTTGGCATGGTTTCTTAGGTTGCATACCCTTCCTGATGTCAACCACTTTACAGAGTGTGTTGAGTGCTGTTTTCATGGCACCAGCACAAATGAGACCACCTCGTAACTAACAGAACTGAAGAGTATCCTCAACTTAAAAGCCAAATAGGAGATACTAACTTAAAAGCCGCCTGACAGGGCAGCTTTTAAGTAGCTCCTGTGGAGGGCTCTTCATTGGGCATTGGGCCCAACAATGACACTTCATGCATTGTGTACATATTAAAGTTTATTAAATTTGAGCAATATTTTTCAAGCAATGAACAATTTTCATCAACACAATGAAATAATTTGTCGACTTGGAACTTATTGCAAAGCTGCATGATAAACATTTTTTGTCTCCCCATTCAGGGGTCAGTACAATTTTTTTTCTGTCCAACCTCTTTCTTTCTCTCTCTCTCTCTCTCTCCTTCTGTTGATTGCTTTCAACCATCACCATCACCAGTACCACCACCACAACTGCCATACACACACCAGACTTCTGACCCCACCACCATCAATACCTTTCACTTTGCTGCCGTCCCCTCCACCACTATCACCAGTCTTTCACATCGCTTACTATCATTACTGTCCCTGACTGCCTCAGCTACCACCACCACCACTATCATCCCTGTCGCTTCTACCTCAATCTATCTTATAAATTAAAAGGCAAGTTGTCTGTCTGTCTGTGTGTAGAAGTGGTTCCACTTCTACTCCTACAGTTTTCAACCGAATATCACCAAATTTGACATGTGTGCTCTCTTTGACTTAGGACGCTTTTTCTTATAATTTTTTCCTCGAAATTCTGTGTCCCCCAACATAAACAGACTACTCTCAATTCATCTAGGATTTGGCATGAGCCAGCAGAAAAACATGACACATACCCAGCTGGAAAAATCAATACTTTACTTTGTCAGCTGTGGTGAGCTCTTATCAAATGCTTGCACAGTACTCCCTCTGTTTTCACATGAATGCTCTTTTTCATATAATTATTCCAACTTAAACTAGCCATTTCAAAACTCTTACCCAAAATTAGAAATCCTTAATTCGGTCTGTTTGATTAACATTTTTGCCAACTACATTTTACAATTTTTTGGGTGCTACACATTCACCGCTTTTTCCTTAGGACTTTTTCTATTGTGTAAACTAATAATTTTCCACCATGACTAGATACAAAAGATCCAATATAGGTCAGCAAACAAATGCTGCAAAGAAAAGCAAATGTATGCATGCAAATGAATCTGCCGAGGACGCAGCCAGGAGGAACTCTCTCTAGTGGTTCGGCAAAAAACATTAATAGAATAAGTACTAGGCTTACAAAGAATAAATCCTGTAATTGATCTTTTCAACCAAAGGCAGTACTCCAGCATGGCTGCAGTCACAAGACTGAAAGAAGTAAACTATAAAATAAATATGCTAATTCCAAGCAAGGCCAGGTATCTCTGCTAGTCACAACTACAGCTCATACTATTACTATCAACCCATAACCATCACAACTGTCAATCTACTACTGTCTCTATGCCTTCTATTACTCTCATTCCAACGTGAGCATTAGTAGGAGTGTCAATGAATAGTGAGAGAGGGGGTCAAAGTGTGACACACTGACACACACAGATTAGTTTTCGCACTTATTACATTAGAAGGAAGTCACTTTAAGTGAAATGTTGAGGGATTACAGTATGATAGTGGGAAGCACAAACAGGTTTGCTGTTGTGGAGGTGACTCATGGCTACCTCAAAATTTACAAGGGTGGATAGAGGAAGCTGAAATGGAGCCCAAACAAAGATAAATACAGTTGTAAGTGCCAGAACATACCCTCATGAGAACATGTCCAGGAAGATGAATAGAAGAGAGCATAGATGCAGAAGGATTATCTCGAAACGTCAAAGACTTTCCGTATTCCCGAGCGTCATACTAATACATCCTTTTGTTATTTACACCACCTGTCCTCGTCTGTTGTTGTTTTTTCGTATATTCTCCCATATATATATATATA
>NC_068986.1:44128431-44131813 GCF_001194135.2 Octopus bimaculoides
TATATATATATATATATATATATATCTAAGCAAGCATGGTCTTTTGGTTAAGAAGTTTGCTCCATAAATATCTGGTTTCAGGTTCAGTCCCACTGTGAGACAACTTGGACAAGTGTCTTCTACAATGGCCATGCACTAACCAAAACTTTGTGGGTTGATCTAGTTGATACACTTAAGATAATTCCCAGCTAGTTGTGAACCAAACTTGAAAACTGGTATCTTTTAAATTGCTTGAAATTTTTTCTAAGTGAAGCAATCCTTGTATCTAGTCAATCCTGAAAATTTTAGCTCCTAACTATGTATGGTTCTTTTTTTAAGGGCATACAAGGTAGAGGGCTGAAGCAAATTGAGGAAGCTAAATCCTTTGGAAATAATGTATTTGTTTGAAAACAATAAAAAAAAAAGGTAGTGGTTTTAAGAACAATTAACAGATTTTGAATTAGTACAATTCACAAGCAACATTACACACAATGGTTTCATATTTTAACAATAATGGATGTATAAAGCTTCATTTGTTTGCATCAATGATCATATGACTCAAGACATATTTTGCGTTTATTGTTTCTAAAAGGTGACCACCAATTTCCTGAAATAGCTGTCTCACTATCACCAAAGCAACTTACTTTAGTAATGGGTGTACTGGACAGTACAAGAACTGCAAAAGCTTTGCAAATTTTTATAATCACCAAGATGACTGCTTGGCATTTTTTGTCACTTCTCATGGCAAAAATATATGAGATGGTGTTGGAGGTACCACCAAACAAGAAGTAACACTTGCAAGTTTACAATGTCCAATTCAGAACCAGATTTTAACATCCATTCAGTTATAGGAAATGAAAACCATTTTTAGAATTTCAGAGTTGTTTTATAAGGTAATTGTAGACATTAGGGGTTCATTTTTCCTCTTAGCCAATACATTCATCATTTCTGCAACATGAATTTCCTTTCCTACTTGAAGTTTTTGAAAAGAGTTTGCAACCGTTTGTTCTTGTTTTGTAACAAATACACCATTTCCAAAGGGCTCAAATTAGATTTTCACTCATCTATGCTGTGCAGGAACCAGCATGTTAAAGAATAGACCCAATATTTCCTCTGCATGTTATAAAAGGCAACTAAAAAAGGCTGTAAAACCTTCACCAGTAACGACTGTCTAAACAGACCCATGGGTTGGAAGGTTGTCACGTGAGAGGTGCACAGGTGTCATCCACCAGAAATAGGGAATCACCAACAAATGGAGGATGCAGCAACACAGTTACAGCACATGTCTCCATACTATGACTACTACTATGCTTAAGCCTACAATGTTTAAGTTGGTTTTTCCATGTAATTTTAAACCAGGTTTTTAGGGTTAGTTTATTACAGTCTTAAAAGTTGAAACCATTTTTACCTGAAAATCCATGTTGCATTGATATTATTACAAAACTTATTTTTGAAAATAAAAAATCCCCACACTGGATTGGAATGGTGGGATCAAACATGATGG
Organism: Octopus bimaculoides; assembly: GCF_001194135.2. Lineage (NCBI taxonomy): Eukaryota > Metazoa > Mollusca > Cephalopoda > Octopoda > Octopodidae > Octopus > Octopus bimaculoides. The sequence goes on from NC_068986.1 coordinate 44,129,915, forward strand.
ATTTGAGCCTTAGGCCAATGGAAATTGTTGTACAGGATGCCAAAACCCCCAAAATCATGTATTTCCAATTTTTTTTTTTCATTTTTAGGACTAGCTGGAAAACAAATGGGACACTCATTAGATAAATCCATCTTTCATTATTATTTATTTGTAATGTGTTCTTGAAGATGTACATACAAAATTTCAAAGGTTGAAAATGTCTTAATCTTCAGACATACGAAGTTAAATATAACTTAAAACTTAGAAAAATCCTCAAATTCAGTTCAGTCTTCTATTTTGAATGCCCATAAAATCAGAACTTTAGATAGATAAGAGCTGAAATTTTCAAGATTGCCTGGGAAAAATTTTCGAGATTACCTAGGGAAAAATTCAGCCAATTTGAAAGACACTACCTTCCAAGTTTGGTTCACTATCAACTAGAATGCTCATACATACATACATGATGGCCGTCCACTCGTGACCGAGGAAGACCATTGCCGACCTTCAGGAACATTGTGCGCTCTAAGATTAACTTATATTTTGCATTTGTGGCTCCGTTGGTGGCTAATGAGCCCTGCTCTTGACAAGCATACACGACTGCAAACATTGCAGACCAAGCTTTCCTCATTCACTATACGAGCTGTGCGCTTTCGCGTAGCTCGCTCAAGTTCTTCATGCTGGATATGTGCTCTCTCAAAAGTGTCAATCCCCTCCTTAACCTGCTTCCTCCATCTGTGGCAATGACAGGCATTGTTTTCCCAGTCAGTGTCTTGCATATCACAGGCTTTTAATGAGGACTTGACAGTCCTTAAGGACATACATACATACATACATACACACATATTTATCTACACACATAGAGAGAATTATGCAAGCATGAAAAAGTGGACATAAAATGATTAAAATGCACACACACACACACATTTTCCCTAGTGGCATGAGTTGGACATTTTGACAGGATCCAGCAAGTTGCAGGAGTGCATCAAGCTTCAATGTCAGTATTAGTATGGTTTCTACAGCTGGATGCCCTTCTTAATGTTTACTTTACAGAAAGTATTGGATGCTTTTTTCTTTTTTTGTGGCACCTGCACTAGTCTGATCACCAAGTAACTCACAAAGCATAACAAGTTACTAATGGTATAGCCTCAGCAAGCAGTTCCACACTCCATGTAGCTTGAAAATAGTTGTCATACTTCTGGATCAGTTAAGGTACAGAGTTCAAGCCATATTATATTGTAATAATAAGTAATTTTGCTACTTAAGGAATGTAATTAACAAACGAGGTGTTGCTCTGAAAGTATTATAAAAATAGGATGGGGAAATTTCAGAGAACTATTTCCACTGCTGACAACAAAGACCTTTTCTCTGAGAAGGATGGGCAGAATGAAAAAGATGCTTACATTAGAACTGCAATATTAGTAGTGAGAACGTAAAGGAAGTTGAGAAGACTGGAAAACAATGAACGAGCATGCTCCATTGGATGTGCAATGTGAGTGTGCATGAAAGACATAGAACAAAGGTGCAGTATAAGAACATGGACATAAGAGGAATCGGATGTTGCGCACAAGAAAAAAGACTGCACTGGTATGAACATACAATGCGTACGGTTGTGTACAGTTGTACATATATATTATATATAAACATATATATATATATATATATATACGTATACATATATATACATATATATGTATATACATATATGTATATATACACATATATATATATATACATATACATACATATACATGCATATACATATATGTATATATACATATATATATATATATACATATATATATATATATACATATATATATACATATATATGTATATATACATATATATACATATATATGCATATATATATATATACATATATATGCATATATATATATATACATGTATATATACATATAT
>NC_068986.1:44132642-44133614 GCF_001194135.2 Octopus bimaculoides
GCAATATCTTAAGAAAGACTGAAGTAAGTCAGTTGCTTTACTAAAAATATTACACCTATTGAGATAGCAAAAAAAATGGAGGGGGGGGCGCTTCTAATATACTTGCAAAACTTCATATTTATCTAATTCGAAGTTTTACATAAATATGTACGTATACATACATACATATATATATATATATATATATATATATATATATATATATGTTGTTGTACTTGGGGATGGTCATATTGCCAGTTTAGCCAATATATATATATACATGTATATATATACATATATATATTTACATGTATATATATATTTACATTATATATATATATATATATATACAACATATATACATATAATTATATATATATACATATATATATGATTATATGTTTATACGTATATATGTATATGTATATATATATATATATATATTTTTACTATTTTACTTGTTGCAGTCATTTGACTGTACCCATGCTGGAGCACCGCCTTTAGTCGAGCAAATCAACCCCAGGACTTATTCTTTCTAAGCCTAGTATTTATTCTATCGGTCTCTTTTGCAGAACCGCTAAGTTATGGAGACGTAAACACAACAGCATCGGTTGTCAAACGATGTTGGTGGGAGAAACACAGACACACACACATACATATATATGTATATACATATATACGACAGGCTTCTTTCAGTTTCCGTCTACCAAATCCACTCACAAGGCTGTGGTCAGCCTGAGGCTATAGTTGAAGACACTTGCCCAAGGTGCCAGGCAGTGGGACTGAACCTGGAACCATGTGGTTCGTAAGCAAGCTACTTACCACACAGCCACTCCTATATATATCTATATATCATCATCATCGTTTAACGTCCGCTTTCCATGCTAGCATGGGTTGGACGATTTGACTGAGGACTGGTGAAACCGGATGGCAACACCAGGCTCCAGTCTGATTTGGCAGAGTTTCTACAGCTGGATGCCCTTCCTAACGCCA
>NC_068986.1:44138624-44140075 GCF_001194135.2 Octopus bimaculoides
AAATCTCATTCAGCATGATTTCTGTGAACTCTACATGAGTATCTGGATCATCCTCTGTTAGCTGTTGCATAAGTCTAGGTCAGTATGGTTTGAAGTTCAGTTTTTCATGAAACGTCTGAGGGACCTTCATGAGATGCCCAATGCTCATCTGGTAGACTTCTGTGGACTATTCACAAAAGTCAATGCTACCTGCATTGAGTTTTCCTTAGTAAAAATAAAAGTATACAACTGTTAACCTACTTTTACACCACCCTCTATCTATATATATATCTTTTATATATGTAGGTGCAGGTAGCACTTTGCAACCACAAGGTTCTGAATTTGACTCCACAACATGATACCCTTTATATATATATGTGTGTGTGTGTGTGTGTGTGTGTGTGTGTGTGTGTGTGTGTGTGTGTGTGTGTGTGTGTGTGTGTGTGTGTGTGTACCATCATCATTTAATGCATGCTTTCTATAGCATGGGTTGGACAGTTTGACAGGAGCTGGCAAGGCAGAAGACAGCATCAGGTTCCAGTCTGTCTGTTTCAACATGGTTTTTATGGCTGGATGCCCTTCCTAACACCAACCACCTTGTAGCATATACTTATATATATATATACTGCATAGCACCTTAGGCAAGTGTCTTCTGTTATAGTCCCAGGCATGCTAATCATAGCTTTGTGACTGGATTTGGTAGATGGAAAGTAAAAGAAACCTGCTGTATATAATATGGTGGACACTCCTGTTATATACGACAGATGAGGATTCAGCAATTTCTTGCTGAACAACCAGCACAAACAATTTAGTTATAGTGATGAAATGCTTGTGCTGTACATTTTTTAGCTCACTCAATTCAACATTGCCTGCACAGGTACATGGTGTCCCACATGTCAGATGTGAAAGTCATCACAGAGTATCATGAAATGAAGTGTTTTGCTCAAGAACACAACAAACCATCTGAGCCAAGAATTGAAACCAAGATTTTGCTGAGTGAAATGCCCTTACCTAGTCCATGCACACACACACACACTCACTCACACACACACACATCTACATATTCTTTTGTTTCAGTCATTTGACTGCAGTCATGCTAGAATACTTGGTAACTTCACTAGTGTGGTGCCATGAAAAAAACCACCCAGTACGTTCTGTGATGTGGTTGGCATTAAAAAGGCATGAAGCAGTGGAAACCTTGCCAAAGCAGACTGGTTTTTGGTGCAGCTTTCTGGCTCAATGATTCCAATGGAAGCATATACTCCATCCCAGTAAGTTGATTGTTTAATTGGTTGATTGATTTCTCCAGTCATGCTTTACATCATATAGAGTAAAAGAGAAATACAGAAAGATTTAACATAAGAGATCAGAATGAGTGCCCATACTAAGCTTGGTGGAAGGCAATGAATAAATGAAATCTACACACACACACACACACAAATAGTAAGAAAAAAGAATCAGAGACAACGGAG
>NC_068986.1:44142675-44154216 GCF_001194135.2 Octopus bimaculoides
CAATACGACCGTATATTTCTAAAATGACATTGTTGGATTGGTGTGAGGCCAGATATAGCTAGTTTGAACATAAAACAGCTAGAACACTTTGTCCAGACATGGCTGGTTTAAATTCTAAAGGGTTAAATGCGGTTACCAATAAATCAATCGTAAGCACTGATCTCCAATCCTAGAACACCACCAGGTTATTAAATGGTGTGTTAATAAACTATTCAGAAGACATTAAGAAATACACACTCTCTTTCTGTTAATATTAACATGTAGGAAATACTGAAAATTGGAATGGAGTATCTGTAGCACTGGAGCTGTAACCTTTCAATGTGGAGAAATAGTGGCTCAACCTAGAGAGACTCCCTGATCCCCAAGATCTTCCTCTAGAAGATCCCAAAGATCTTCTAGAGGAATCCTATTTCAGCCACTTGTTTTCATGATTGTACTCTTTCAGTCACTATCCAACATTCATGAGCATAAATTGAAGATAGCGACTTTGTCTTTTTTACCAACCTCACTTCTTTTAAGGACCAAATGCTGGAGGTAGCCTGTGATTATGCCAGTACTCAATTCTCGCATCCAATTCAGTTTCCAGCTTCCCATCACTCGTGAATATCATGCCCAAGATACTTAAACTCAGTTGGTCATGCTCTTGAGAATCCAGCCAAAAAGTTTAATGACAGTTGCTTCCGATAGGACCCTATGGAGGAGATGTATGACAACTCTATCTCCATGACTTTCCCAGGAATAGTAGACAGAGATGGATGGATGGATGGGTGGGTGGATAGATGGAATGTAGTATTGCAAATAAAACAAAAATGTGTATTAGGACTACAACCATACTTTCATAAAGTCTGTTTTGTTTTCTTCAGTTTCTTTTCTTTCTGTTACTGAACACATCAAAACAACAAAATATCCATAAAATGACATGCACAGAATATAGATGGTTATATAATAAACTAAAATTTATTCATTTAAAATACTTTATTTTAAAATTTATCAAGAACACAAAAAAAGGACAAATAAGAACCAAAGTAGATAAAAGAAAACTTTGAGTTATTAAAATTTCAAATAATGAACAACTACTGCTTTCAAGAAATAGGATTTTAAATAGTAATTGTGTATCACATTTCTAACAATTCTTTGATATCTCTGTATTTCTTCTTTTAGCAGGTTTCTTTTCCTTGGATAAATTTTAGCAGTTTGGTAGTCATCAACGTATTCTTTGTAATGGAATTAAATGATTTTTTAAATATTTTCTTATTGCTTTCTCTCTTATATCATATATTTCCAGTACTTATTTCCATTACATATTAATTTATTACATAAAAAAAGTAAACCAGCTCAAAATACTCCAAGAATTAATTGCAGTAACAATTCAACACCTACTCAAGTCATACATCAAGAACCAAATTGCCTCTTCCATTCAGGCAATCTAAACTGAAACCAGAATAAAATAACCTAGTGACATTCTTGCTTGGATACTAGAAGTCAGTGGACAACGGCTTTTCATAGACCCCCAAGAGAAGAAATTCTCACCTCCTTTACATTCCCTTTAAAAGAAACCTACTTCTATTTAACACAGCTTAATTTTTTTACACCTGTCATCAAAACAGGAAAGTTACCATTTTTAGTCAGACAATCTCTTATCCCCAACCACAGTCGGTCAATAAGCATCAAATACATTCCTGAACCCTCTTGTCTTGGTCACTATTAACAACTAAAACTAAATACCATTCACAAATGCAATTATTATTTACGACATTGTTTGCAAGCTCAGCAATAGGGTACTGTTCAGGTAATCTCTTCCTGGAATATCTCAATCGTTATTCCTCATAATGCTTTATATCAGCCAACCTGTAGGCTGACCATTCAATTTGCTAAGTTAAACTACTGTTAGGTACATGGTATCACCTGACACTTGCTCCCTTCAATTTTAACACTGCTATCAGCATCACAACTTTTTTCTTCCCTTCTGTTTAAGAACACTTGCTCCCTTTAATTTTACTCATACACTTGGAGTTCCTCTACACTGTATTTTCGAATGTTGTAAAGTTATCTTATTACTAAGCACCAATACATTGTCCACATTTCCATATAAGCTTGACCCTCTGTTTCTTTGTTAACCGAGTTGATTCATTGACCTTTCAACAGCCACAACAGTAACTATTTTTCTTTCTCTCATCATCTCCAGTCCAAACCAGCCAAAACCTACAATCAAGGGTATTCCAGTCGCGACCATTTTCGTCTTTTGTTTTTTAATGTATTCAATGTGCCCTTTTCTTAGAAGATGGAGCTTCCGTGTTTTGTGCGCGTTCTTGTTGTCTACGTATATATACACACGTACTACTGCTTGCATGTGTATGTTTATACATATGCAACTGTTAGTATTGCTTCGTACTGACAATTACTATTCCCTTATCCTTTTTCTTGTTTACGCGTGAAATAATATGCGTATATACTAGTGTCGTATCAGTATATATATGTATGCTTACGTATGAAATAATATGCGTATATACAAGTGTCGTATCTCTATATATGTATACGCAGAATATTTTCTCTCTCTCTCCCCAATAAATTAGACTGTCGACATACCTGACGGGACATCTTCCCCACCTTTTTTTTTTTTTTAATTCTTCTTTTGATTATATATTTTTAATTATTTTTGTAAACGTCTAAATTCACTTCTGACAATTCATAAGCTTGTGATATCTTTTTTAATAGTATTTAATTCATCAATTCAGGACGGCTGTCAGGCAAAATTGGTCCCGGCGACATTTGAACTTGGAATGTTCAATAAAAAATCTCAACTAAATACCGCAAGGTATTTTGGTATTCGATATTCTACATCCCCTTTTATTAATGGGAATATCTCAAATATTCTCTACAATAGTAGAGTTGTACGGCCTTCCGATTCTTTCATAGGCAGTACTTGGAAAGATGATTCCATACCATTCCACAATGAAACACTTACTAAGCAAATCGAACAATGCAAATTTTAGAAATTCATAAATAAAATAATTATACAAAACAGAAATTTTGAAAATAAGCACACACAGAAAGCAACAATATTCTCAATAAATTAATTATATAAGTAGCGGACTGACTGCAAAATGGAATCAAAGAGCTTTTCCGATATGTTCGATAAGAGCGTATAAAAGAAGTTTAGAATTTGATCCATATGTTAATGTACAGATATTAAGATTGTAATGATTAGATATAATTCATAAACAAGAAAAAAATCTTTCTTCAGCTTTAGAACAAACACCACCAAAAAGCTAACTAAAAATTTTCAACAGCACGTTTTTGTTGTTTTTTTTTTTTTACACATTCAATCAGTGAACATACGTACGACTCGTCTTTATTTTATCGCAACATTTTATCCGATTTCAATAATGCTAAAATCTTACTGAATTGCACGTAAATTTCGATTTTCTTTTCTTTTACAACAAACAAGGAAAATTATTATTATTTTTTTTAAATCAGCAGAAAGAAATGATAATGCATTTAGAACCCCGCTATAAATTTGACTAATATTTAGTTAGATATGGTTAAAATCAACTATTAATGCTATATTACTATTAGGAAAAGTTAAAACTGACTGCATATTTTGAAAGGAATATTTTAAAATTTTCAAAAGCAATGTTATTTAATGTATTAGAAAAATAATTAGACCTTAATATGGCGCCTTCAATCTTTCATACAAAAGAAACACTATACAGAATTGTACTTTTTCTGCATTAAACTAACAATCCTTGGTTGAAAACAGCGATAAGAAACGCAAGAATTACTATCTACGACATATATATATATATATCATAGACATTAGAAACAATATATGATTATGATACTACTAATACTATTAATAACATTATAATAATAATCCTTGTTTTCTTCGTAGTCGTTCAACCTGCTAGAAAAGAAGTCAAATTTCGCTTCGCCACATGCTACTATCTTAAAAATAGAAGGACACATTGGATAATGTAGTCCCAGTTGCAATGAGTCTGATGGAAAAAAGGGCAGGATGGTTATGATTGGAGCATCGCTGATCACAAAATCTTTTAAATCAGGGTTGACCTGGGACTAAACATGTTTTACAGAGGAATGAATCCTCTGTTCGATCAAACGATCTGCTAGAAATGCCAACCAAATCTTCCTCAAATGATTATTCTACAGACTTAAAAAAAAAGGAAGCATACATGACAGAATAGTTCTAGGGATACACTAGAACACAATAAAAAAGACTGGACGGTCATGCCTGGAACTGCTTTGATCAAAGACTTGCAGGCTAAACAACACCCAGTAATAAGGAATTTTTTTAACAATAATGGTATCAAAATTTGGCACAGACTAATTTATGAATCTATATTAAATTTTTTTTTATCGTGATATTCCTATTTACTTTTTAAATCTTCACTACGAAAAGCCTCCTCAAGGACCTAATTTCACAGCGAGATTAAATACACACGAATATGTGTGATTATATTTATACAATAGGTTAGGTAAGCTAACTCTTTAGAAACGGCACTTCATTAAACATGCCGTACCGCAGTTACTTAAATCATAAGCATATCAGAAGACTACATTTCTTTCTAATACCATACTCACATATGCACAAATATAATGCATAAATGTGTGTGTATGCGATAAATAATGATACCCTACACACATACAAATTCAGTTTCCACAATAAAATCTCACATTACATATATATATATATATATATATATACATATATGTGTGTGTGTGTGTGTGTATCTTTATATATACATTTATATATTATTTCAAATAAATATACACACGCACACATATATGATCTTGAATTATATATAAAATTCATATATATTTATATAAAATTCATATACATTTATATATATATATAAAATACACATATATTTGTATATATATAAAATTCACATATATTTATATAAAATTTATATATATGAATGAATTTAATGAGGGTCTTGCAGCTATTCAACTATTCCTGCTACTGCAATATCTTAAAACATCTCTTCTTTTGCAATGTGTTACATATACATTTCACAAGTCATTAAAAATGCAATCTTCAGAAACAATAACGCTAAATTGTTGTTTTTTGTTTTTTTTAATCCATCAATATAATCATCATTATCACTGTTAGGCTATATTTTAATGTAGTAGCACGTGCAAGAATGACTTTACACTAAGAGCAGCTACAAGAATATTTTGTGTATGAATATGCGCTTGTGTATGTGTGCGTGTGATTGCTTTCTTCGGCACAAGACCAGTTGTTGCAGAAAAGCGGGCTTTTAGTTGCTTATGCAGAAAGATTCAAGCATATATATATATTATTTGCATGAATATTCTCAATCCTAAACGAATGAAAGGCAAAAAAAGACGACCTAGATGATATTTGAAATCAGGATCCTTGATACAATAAACGAAATATCTTGTAATGCGTTATCCGGCACTCTTATGGTTCGGCCAATTTTCCTGTAACTCACAAATATGCATGTGATGCATATAAGAATTCTTTTTAAAAAATGATAAAAACCAATTAAAATTACATAATACGAGCATCCTTCTACCTGCACATTGAATTCAGAGAATACAATATTTACGCATATTGAACAATAATTGATTTCTTACCAATATCATAACTCCCGATAAATCTTGCACAAGGATGAAACGAACAAAATTTGTTCCAATGAAGACGGAAAAACACAAAATGAAGAGGGTCCTAAACAGGGGGGACAACTTTGGAGTAGTACAGTGTTTCCGACGATGTAAATGGTCGTCAAAATGTAACCGAACTATCAATTGAGGTTGCAGTTTATCTATTTTGTGGGGAAATTATTAATTATTTCAAAGAACTTTTTTAATTTGTAAGATTCAAATATACTTCCATTGCAGAATTTACTGAAAATAAAATGGCCAAAATTAAAAACACGTTAGAATTTAAGTTATCTGCCCATTATTTAACATCAACATTAGTGTAACTAAACACATTACATATATTATAAGTCTCATTATAATCAAGTGTTCTACTACACCTGTTTAGAGAAATAGAAAGAAATAACCAACGAAGTATGTTGTTATTTATTCCAAGATGACCATGACTGGGCAGACCTATAACCCAAGGCATTTCATCTAGAACAAGATTGTCCTTCTCTTTTAAGACAGTAAAGAGTGATTTGAGAGAGTTTTAATTGCCATAACTAGCAGGTTGGGGTTCCCCCGTTAGTTCGTTGTGACTGGAAGGTACTGTCTTGTATTTAGATCAAAATTATTCTTACTAGTTTTAGAAATCTGAAAAGCCCAAAGCTAAAATATCACATAAATGATTACGGTTTACTTGATTTTTAAATATAATTTCATATATACTCTAACACAAACACCTTTTGGGTCAAGAAGTAATTATTCATTGTATATGTTGTTAAAAATGAAAACATTTATTGTTTATATGATTATTATTGTCAGAAAGCTCTTTTTCCTCATCAATCATATTCTTTTGTGTAATTTTGATGGCTCCTTTCCAACTGAAATTTTCGTCATAGTCTACCTTATTAGCTGCCCTTGGGAAATATCAATCACACACAGAGGCGCTACAATAATAATACCTACGAACCTGCTGCAAATAAATCCCCAGTTATTTTCGTCCGGATTAGTGAGATAATAAACACGATGAAATAATGAGAAATTTAATTATTGATATGTTACTGGGACAAGTAAGAAAAAATAAGCTGGATGAAAAAGAAAACACCCGAAAACGACTTTGAAACATTGATTAGTGACACTAAAATATTTAGAAACAGTTTTGCTTTGGGATTTACTAAATTTATCTCGAGAAGATACCACCGACTGTCACACATATCAGTACAAATAGAATGAAATAAAATGAACTTGCTTCAAAAACCTTTCAAAAGGGATTTATTTTGAATGTGTTGCGATTCTACGTTACTTGAATAATTGACGTATCACGTGAAGGGCAAATACTCTTACTATTTCTGATTCTCCCATTTGAGAGAAATATTGTCGAAGAACGAAGAATGAGAACCAATTGTTATTGAAATTTGGGACAAAGTTAGCAGTTTGGATAAACCCAATTCCGCCCGCCCAACTGTTTCACCTGGAAATGTCGGACATTACGACACATCACAAAATGAGAGTGTTATTTTTCCGGATAAAGGCAAAAATTTTTTATTCCACTTTATTTCATTTGAGAATATTACAATAAAAATTCATCAGAAAACAATTCCATGAAAAAGAGCATAAATTCCAGCGGGACGCTAATAAAGTCAGAAACTTCTTTGTCGCAGTCCAGCTTGCTTGAGGTTGGAAAATGTATTTTACGGACAGATTACGTTGTTTCAGTACATTATTCCGTTCAGTTAGTGATGAAGCGAATGTGTTTTAAACGGTGATGTCCTGTATGATACTCGTGCCACTCAACCAAAAGTAAAGAATCAGTTCACCAGCTCCTCGTCGTTCTTGGACAATCCCACTGGCTATGTGTCGTTTAATGATTAGATTTATTTCGTTGTAGCGACCTGTTTTGAACCATCATGACGATCCATGAAGTCTCCGAAATTGAAGGGCTTATCATAACAACACCTCATTCCTCTCCATACACCATCTGAGGGTAATTTCTCGATATAAATATGAATCTAAGGCTAATTCTGATGTGGAGCTCATCTGGCTAAGTAAACAACCGATGTTTCTCACTCACAGACAGTATTTTGAATATTGTTGGGATTGATCAAAAAGAGAATAAAAAATGTGTTTTCATGGTAATTGTCCTAAACGTAATCAAGTTTTCCTGCTTCAGGACTAACAATCCAAACTCCCTCCACATTTGTAGAGCATCATCCACCTTCCTGATCAAACCAGTCCATGTTGGAAAGGAGAGAATGCTGCCCATCAAAGAGGAACAAAGATGAATGCATCGAAGGAAGCGGGAAAGAGACAGAGAAGAGCATTTGCGTAAACCTTGAATCGTTTACGATCAGTTGCCGGGACAAACAATACCGAAGTGAGCTTGACATTGACTAAACTTTCAAGTTTTTCATAAATTAGATTGTCAAAGAGTTGCAGGAAGCCGAATGAGAAACTCGTCCTCAAAATGTATACTAACTTAGAGATAGTTAAATAATTTCTAAGAATAAGTCTTGATGGAGCTCGACTACATTAATGTTTTCGAGTAATTGCTTGAGCTTTAACATATTAGAAGAAAAAAAAGCTTAGAAGCATGATTGGGAATCGAGGCTCCAAAGGAAACAAGCTCCGAATGCGGAGGGGATACTATGAAGGTGAAGAATTCGGTAAATAAATCAAACGTAGCCTGGTGTAGCGAAAATAAATGACTGAGTATTCAAAGTTCACCTGGCAACACAAAGGCCGAGTTGGTGACCAAGATCAAGGAGGTGTTCGAAGATCTTCCCGTGGCAACAGTGGGGAACACATGCGCCAGGTTCCGGAGCTGTCTTAAAGCCGTGGCGGAAGCAGGAGACAGCTACATTGAGTAAACTGTTATCACCCAGCCATAATTTAGTCGTTATTTTATGATCTTTTAAAATATATTAACTACAGAATATTGGGGCATATAGGCTCTTATAAGACTAATGCCTATATTTTACGTTACCGGGTCTTATATGCCCTAACGGATCATGGCGGGTACATCTAGTTTTTATACAAAGGTGGTGAGCCGGTAGAATTGTTAGTATGCCGGGCAAAATGCCGACGGGCATTTCTCCCTGCTTTATGTTCTGAGTTCATATTCTGTCGAGGTCGACTTTGCCTTTCATTTTATTGGGATCGAGAAAATAAGTACAAGCTTCAAGTTATTCGGCTTGAGAAGTCTCGATACTGAATTTAATAATGCGTTTGTCTCTCAGTCGATTGGCACAATCGTTAGGGCGTCTAACAAAATCTATACGGTATTTAGTTAGAGCTCTTTACGTTTTGAGTTCAGATCCTACCAAGATCAGCTTTTGTTCAATGATGGGGTGGATAAAATAAAGTGCCAACGATATGCAAAGATAGATTTATCATTCCTATAAAGCGTCATAGATGTGAATGAAATTATAATACAAGACTGAGACTATCTGTCACTTGAGAGATCATAAATCATTATTCGACCAATGATGCGTTTTAAAGAAGTGTTATTTTTGTTTTTAGCAGAGTTTTCTTTTCGCTTTAATCACCAGGGTATTGGTTAAGGATTTAAAGCAACTGTTCCGAATATATCACTACAATTGCTACAATAGTAGTAATATACGAGGGGTGCTAAAATGTTCCTGGCTTTGGGTTAAAGAAAATACAGAATGATCAGTTAATTATGATTTTATTCAACATATTTCCCTCTCAGATTCGTACACCTATTACAGTTTTTTTAAGCCTTGAAAAAGAACTTGGAAGGTTGCGATACCCTTAAAGCCAGGAACTTTTCAGCACACCCTCGTACTTTTTGTCCCCATAAGGTGGCGAGCTTTTAGAATCGTTTGCACGCTGGGCAAAATGCTTAGCAACATTTTGTCCGTCTTTACGTTCTGAGTTCAAATTCTACAGAGGGCGACTTTACCTTTTATCCTTTCAAGGTTGATAAAATAAGTACCAGCTGAGTTATAGAGTCGCTGTAATTGACCTACTCTCCTTATTTATTTACCGTTACTTTGCATATATCCAAAACCACGACAGATTGGTATGTGTAATTAGTAAATGGAAAAGCATGCGACGTAAAAAGAGTTAATTTCGGCCGGTATGTGTGTACACGTTTCCGTAGTAGTAATTCACAAATAGGGATAGAATGAAGTTGTAAGAGAAAAGAAACTGAGTTAGTGAAAGTTATAGAGTCGAGGGGGGTTGTGTATCATAGTCGCTGATTGTAACCTTCTTTCTCCCTCTGGCCGTTTGTCTTTAGTGGCTGCCTGCTTGTGGCCATGACTCTAGTTGGTCTCTGTTCACTAACTGATGATGGTTACTTTCACTAACTCTTTATTTGGCTCTACGGCCATAACACAGAGGGGACACTACAAGGACAGACAGAACATCACAGTGGGGACAAAAAATATAAAACGAATGAAAATGAAGATGTTATATAATGAAAACGAGATGGTTGCATGGGCCCAACTCCCATACAGTACCATTTGAACGTTTAATACACTGTTTACAATCGTTCATTTTCCTTTGTTTTTTTTCCCTTATCATCTTTTTTTCCTCTCTTTTTTTTAAATATTTTTACTTTTTTTCAATAAACAGTTTTACTTACTTTTTTCCTTTTTTAGTATTTCATAAAAGGTTCAAGATCTTTCAGTTCTACTACTGGTGGCAATTCATCGAATTCCACCGCTACTCCTGGCGGATCAATTCCCCTTCCACACATGTCTCTCAGCCTGTTGTATTTCTCCCTGTCGACCACAATGGCCTTCACAATTCTAGTATTTATAACTATCCAAAACCAGCTAGAAGGATAGACATATTGTTGAGAACAATAGATTTTGTTGGTGGTACCTGTTATCTCTATTCTAGCCTTTGGTGACCTAGAAAAGGTTAGAAGGGTCAGGTAGCAAAGACATTATTTTGCTTAGCGAAGGCATCTTTCAAATGTAGCTGCTGTCACTCACAGAAAAACTATTGTTTTACCGTGAGAAAAGCGCTGTTGAACTGTTAAGTGAAATTTGGCGATCGAGGATCGAATCCACGTTATGCCTGCATGAAACTACTACAATCTTCTCTAAATGCATTACAAACACTATAACATATTCAGAACACTATTCCAGAAAATTATCACCGTTCTCTGAGTATATAATAGACATCTTTAGTTGGGACAAAATGAGTAGACAAGATACGGTAAATTTGCCTCTTCATTTTTCCAGAATTACATTTGAAAAATGACTCATGGACATCAATATCCATTCTTTGAAATCAGAAATGCAACAAAAATTTTAAATATTTAGGTTAAATTAAAGAGAATCATGGGAAAATTGTACGATACTGAAATCAACAAAACTTGACAAAATCCAAAGACTCAATATAAGATATTCTCTATAGCTTCTTCATAATCTGTAGGAGTGGGTCTTTCCGAGATATTTACACATCATGCAGTTAAAGAGAAGAAATTATTGAAATTAGTCATTACTCATTTTGCCCCAGTTTGGATATCATATTCTGATAATTGAAACTTATCAAATTAGACATTAGTGTGGGAAAAAATTGACTTGGAATCCAACAGAGGAAAGAATATTGATTGCTAAACACCAAAAATTATCCAGATATTTTATTGGCAACCTCAGTTACAATCGGGTCAAAGTTGAAGGAAAATGTCTTGAAAAAAAGGTACCTGCATCTGACTATGTTTCAAATTTTCTCAACTTCAACAACTAAACTGACCAATTTTTACTCCTAAAAGTGATGCAATACGCGGAAACGTTAGCATGTCGGGCAAAATGCTTAGCGGCATTTCGTCCATCTTTGCATTCTGAGTTTAAATTCTGCTGGAGTCGACTTCACCTTTCATCCTCTCGGTGTCGATAAAATAAGTACCTGTTGAACACTGGGTGGGGTGGGGTGGGG
>NC_068986.1:44154408-44173002 GCF_001194135.2 Octopus bimaculoides
ATTTCCTGGCCTTGTATCAAAATTTGAAGCCAATTAGTTGATACAATGCAATATCAAGATAGTTTGTAGATAATCATTATGGTTATATTTTCCAAATATTCTTAAGTTTCTTTGTTTCAAAGAGAATGTCTTTCATTCCTATCAAAATACCTTGATATATTATTCTATTATCAATGAATCAAGCAATCAAAATAATTATTTAATTTCTATTAAATAATAATAATTTTTTGTCGAACTAAAGTAAAAGAGTGCCATCAGTATACAGAATGGTTTGAACTCCACCTACGTTTGATGCTCTTACAGTTGATATAAATGGTAAACAATAACTATTTGAATGCGTTACTTTTGGAGAAGTCAAAATTTATATCGTTTTATATCTGACGCTGTGGTATTGATTTTCACCATGCTTCATTTAATATAAATTATATAAAAAAGAAAAATATCTATTCCTGTTTATTGTAAGTTAACTAGCTATTAGACGAGAAAAAAATTCTGACAAAATTCGTAAACACTATTGAATCGAAATTAAGCGAGATATTATCATTTTGTTGTCTGAATTATTATATATGAAAACTATACAAAACAACAGGAAAAAGAGGAATATCTTTGATAATTTTAACAATTGATGAAAAAATTCAGTTAATTCGCAGAAAAGGAACTCGTACAAAGGAACACCGATACTTCTTGTCCGAATTAATTAAATGTATTTAGTGCTTTTTTATTAAATTTATATTTGGAATTTATTATTATAATGATGTCGAATTTGTCACTGATTAAAAAAATACTTTATGCACTAAAATAAATAAATAAAACTGTCAATACAATCGTGTTAGAGAGTATCATATTCAATCTTCTCTGTTGCAAGTGTTCGAATCACGCTGTAAGTGTTTGGTTACAGAAAATTTTGTTTATAATCTAAATTAGACACATTGAATGTACTGTTCATATACGTGGAATTAAATGCACTACTGGGAGATTGTAAACAGAATATTTTTTTCTCCTTTAAAATTCTTCGATGTAGTATATTCTCAAGACATTCTCAGTAACCATAGAGTAGAGGTAAGCTCTCGGCCTGTCGAGTTTGCGACCCGTTTTCTACTCCCAGTTGTAGATATTTAGCACGTTACTTCTGCTTTTATGAGACATGAACACCAACAAATCGATATAAATATCTATTCTGTATAAATCAGTTCTAGTAGGAAGTAGCTTTTTGTCTTTATTTACACTGTGTTTCAATTATTTTAGATGGGAGAACATTTTAATAATATTTCTTAGCTGCTTTTCGAGTAAATTTGGTGTATTTTGAATATGCTTTCTGCAACTTCATTTATTTTTTTCGGCGAGCAGCGTGGGATTTTAAATAAGTATTTCCATATAATTATCTTGATTAGTTGATTGAAAAGATATATATTTTTGTCGTCGATCTCTGTAATACCACGCTTTAACATTTATCCTAGTTTTAATTAGCTTAAACTAAATTAATTGCTGAAAAAAAAAGAAAAAACAAACAACATAAAAATTCTCCCCTCACTTTGTATTACATCATTTAAAATTTTTTTATTTTACACAGCTAATTTAAAATAAAGAATATTTTTAATGTCCAGTAAATGCTATTATTTGAAGAAAGACTAATAAAAAAAAATGCTGAAGAATTATTTATTTTTTTCTCCGGTATTGTCTTTCAATATATTTATTCATTGTCACCGGTCGATGTAAGTAAGCGGTAAAATGCTCAGAAATTGAATTATTTTGATGAATATTTAGTCCGTTTTAAGAATTTCCTAAATTTAAAATCTATTCTAAATGCAATTTCATTCTGTCTATTTATTCTTTAATAATATTTCCTCCCCTCAACTTTGGCCTTGTTTGTTCTTATTCTTCTTATAAAGGAAATCGCTTCATAAATCTCGAGCGTATTTTTCATGTTCCATATGTTAGTTAAAATAATTTGATTTAAAGCTATGATTTTTAAAACACAATTGTTAATTGATACGTTACTTTTTTCTACAATAATGCTTCATTACGTTATTACTTGAACATTTTTTATTCAGGTCGACGTTAACGAATTACCAATTATTGTTGCATGTTTTTCAAGTGCAAAATTCAATTAGATATGGAGACGGTGATAGTCCGTTATTTTATCTCTGCACAAATTTGTCTAAAGCATATTATCAAATTTTATTTAAATAAACCAGAAATTACTACGTATTTCCAAGATGCAGCTATATCTTATTACCTTAAATTTCCGACAGTCTTTTGACATGATGTATGTTTGTTCCTCTTTATGTCTTTCAGGAAATTCTCTTTTTGCATTACCAAACCACGTTGTTTCTCACATTTCATATAATTATGCATTTTTTTTTTAATTCAAAATATTGGCAATTCTTATTAACATTTAGTTTATCTTGTTAGTTAGTCTGCTTTCTCTAAATATAAGCGGTTCTTAACTTCGATGACATTTTTTTTCTCAATGGATTCCACTGAGAAATGCCATTGTCCTTTAATACGGAAAGGAGAAAGGGCCCCATAGAATGAAACACTTTTCTCCGAAATTTATTCTGCCATTGTTTTTTTTTTCTGTCATTCATTCACTATGTTAGTTTTATAATAATCTGAAATAATTAGTTGTTGTGTGACTAATTTAACTGCATAAATGACCTCTGCAGCGACAGATCTAAGGTGCCTGAGTATTCCTGTACAATAAAAAAAATGTATAAACAAAAAGCAAAAACCTAACCTGCGAAATAAAACTGAAATGGGAAAATTCAGGACATCGTCTATTTATTATATTTTGTATTGTGTTTTCAAGATCTAAT
Organism: Octopus bimaculoides; assembly: GCF_001194135.2. Lineage (NCBI taxonomy): Eukaryota > Metazoa > Mollusca > Cephalopoda > Octopoda > Octopodidae > Octopus > Octopus bimaculoides. Next base: position 44,157,225 of record NC_068986.1, read on the forward strand.
TGTCGAAGAACTTTCAGTAAAAAACAATGTAACTTGTGGTTTTACTGAGTTACTAATGGTTATTAAATATCCACTACCACCTCAATTCCTGTTTGTCAGTTACCCTCTCTGTGTGTGTGTGTGTGTGTGTGCAATTTCTTACTTAAAAAGTATAACTAAGAATTTTAAACTATTCCCAAGTATTTTTCACGTTTTTGTTTTTTCATTTGTTGTGTATCCAGTTTATAGGGCGTGATGGAAATAAAGTTATACTTTTTGGCGGAATTTTGGTTCAAGTACCCCATATAACCCCTCATAACTTTTTTATCTTTTCAAATTTTAAGAAGATTTTGACGAATTTGTGTTCTACACTCAGGGATTTCATACGATTATTAAAAAAAAAATGTGTGTGATTTAAGGGCTATTTAGCTGTTATTTTTAGCACATCTCACGACTACCTGATACCTTCCTTGTTTCTTTGTCACTCTGATATGTATTCATGTTTTAAATATTTTTCTCCCCATAAACACATTTAATGGAATGATGCTGCACCCAAGAGCGGTCCATTGCTAGGATCTAAGCAGAAAATTCAGACTGTCCGTATTTTAACCCTTCGTGGGCTTGCTCATTTCAGTACTATCCATAAAGAAATATTTGTTTAATCTCGTATATATATATATATATATATGTGTGAGTGCATGATAAAGAACAAGAAATTTAGCATCTTATAGGTATATATTTGTAATTATTGGCGTTTAATGGAGGGGAATTCATCATCATCGTTTAACGTCCGCTTTCCATGCTAGCATGGGTTGGACGATTTGACTGAGGACTAGTGAACCAGATGGCTACACCAGGCTCCAATCTGATTTGGCGGAGTTTCTACAGCTGGATGCCCTTCCTAATGCCAACCACTCCGAGAATGTAGTGGGTGCTTTTACGTGCCACTGGCACGAAGGCCAGTCAGGAGGTACTGGCAACGGCCACGCTCAAAATGGTGTATTTTACATGCCACCTGCACAGGAGCCAGTCCAGCGGTACTGGCAATGAACTTGCTCGAATGTCTTTTCACGTGCCAGGAAGGCGACGTTGGTAACGATCACGCTCAAATGATGCTATTTATGTACCACCGGCACGGAAGCCAGACATCTGGTGCTCTGGCAACGATCACGCTCGGACGGTGCTCTTAGTAATCTACTGGCACAGGTGCCATCACTGACTGAAAGAAATCAACATTTATTATAGTTTTATAAACTGTACAATATAGCACTAAATATGAAATAAAACAAAATTATTTAGTATATCGATTCATACCAGCACAAATATGAAGAGAATTGACTTAAAGTTCATCAGAATATCTGAAAAAAGAAGAGAAAAAGATAATTTCACAGTTGAACCCCAATGACCATAATTTATGCTTAACATCCATATGACGGGAAATTTTTAACTCGAAATTTGTATGCACATACATAAACTAGCAACAATAGATGTCATGAGATATTAAATCGTTTAAATAAAAAAATGTAAAAGTTGCATAACTTTTAAAATTTGCTGGGGTCCCAAGGGGCCCCATCGGCTCACAAAGGGTTAAAGAAAATTCGTAAAAGAGTGGAACTTTAAGATTTATGGGGGAGAGGGAATAGTTTAAAAAATTTAAAAAACATTTTTTTTTTTTGCATAATCATATGAAATTCTGTGTAGAACACATTTGCAAAAATTTTCTGAAAATTATGAAAAACAAAAAGAAGTTACAAGGGGGTATATGGGATGCTTAAACCAGAATTTCACTGCCTTTTATTATATTTGCAATGTATATGAAACAACTATAAGAATCAAAACTATACTATGATTGAATTCAATTAGCCTAGAAAATACCGTTATATGATGTTACTGCATACATGTTACATTCTCAGACATTTTTAAAATCATCTCCGTATAATGCTATTTCTTGTTCTTGTTGCAGTCTTCAACTCCTTAATAAAACGTTCTAATATGTCAGGAAAAATTGGTAGTAATACAAACGATCCATTAACAGCTAATTCTCGGCTGTTTGTTGGAAATTTAAATACATTTGCACTAAGTCAAAAGGATATTGAACAAATATTTAGACGATATGGATTTGTTATTGGTATTTCCATTCACAAAGGATTTGCTTTCATCCAATATTCAACTGAACAAGAAGCAAGATCAGCACTCAACAGTGAAAATACAAAAACTTATGCAAATCAGCAACTAGGTAAGTGTATTTTCAGGTATTTATTGTTTGCACTGTTAAGGACGAAACAGTTTGTTTTCTTGGCCTCTACCTTATAATTTGTTAAAGATATTTCCAGAGAAAATACATATGTAATAATGAATGATCTAAAATTATTGGGTTTCACTGAAAGGGAGACGGGGTTAAAATATCACAAGAATTATTGTATTACACAGCTCCCTGTCATGTACCAACATGGAAAATCAGATGTTAAAACGGTGATATAATGATATTTATTTCTAGCATAGGCACAAGGCCTTGAATTTTTGATGAGAGTATAATTAAATCAACTTCTACTTGACTAGTATTTTGTTTTAAAGTCTTCCTGGATCTACCTCCTCCACAGGTTCCCTCCCCCCAGTTAGAGATTGACACATCTTTATATAGCTGTCCTTATCCCATGACCATACCAATGCAGTCTTCTCTCTTGTACACTACATCTGATGCCTTTTATATTCAATTTTTCTCTTAAGCCACTTACACTCTGTCGTATGTGCATATTGACATTGCACATCCAGCAGAGCATACTAGCTTCATTGTTTTCAAGCCTTCACATGTTCTTTGCAGTCACAGCCCATGTTTCACTGCCATGTAGCATGGCTGTTTGCTCACAGGCATCTACATTAAAAAGATACTACTATCAACGGTCTAAAATGGCTAGTTGTACAAAAAAAAAATTTTTTAATGAAAAAGGTACTATAGGTGAGCCACTGTAAAATTGATTATTGTTTTGTTAAGATTGGAAATGAATAGGACAGCCTCTTGTGTATTACCCACAGATTCTGATCCTTGAGCAACCCTAGTGGTATGTTTATGTTAGTGGGAAACCTTTCCTACCATTTCCCTCTGACAAACAATCTTGTTACCAAAGAAAAGTTGCAAATAGATGGCAGTGCTACAAAAGTCTTCTGTTACTTTCAAATTTGGTGTATGATTCAAATGCAACAGACTGAACTCTGCTAAAGGCACTCACAGTGTTTTATTCCAACACTTGCACTAGATTGTATATTTATTTTTCTATAATTCTGAGGCAGTCATCATTATTTACTATCCACTTTTCCATGCTCAAATGGGTTGGAAGGAATTAGTTGAGGCAAATTCTTTATGGCCAGATGCCCTTCCTGTTGCCAACTCTTGCCTGTTTCTGAGTATGGTAATGTTTCCTAATGATCAGACATGTCTTGGAAGATTAGAAATGAAGTACACTGCATGCGTGATAGTAACACTTACAACTATCACATGATGTCAAGGCAAGGAGACAGCAAAACACACACACACACACACACAGATATATCATCATCATCATCATCATCATCTTTTAACATCTGCTTTCCATGCTGACATGGGTTAGATGGTTTGACTGGAACTGGTAAGCCAGAGAGCTGCAGCAGGTTTCAGACGCAGACGTGGCTGTGTGGTAAGAAGCTTGCTTCCCAACCACATGGTTCCAGGTTCAATCCTACTGCATGGCACCTTGGGCAAGTGTCTTCCACTATAGACTTGGGCTGACCAAAGCCCTGTGAGTGGATTTGGTTAGTGGAAACTGAAATAAGCCCGTCGTATATATATATATATATATATATATATATATATTAAATATATACTTTTATAAAACAAAATTTTACAAAATATATAGTATCTGTTAACAGTCTTAGCAAAAAGCTCACAGGTGAGTTTTTGTATATATATATATATATATATATATATATATATATGTCTCTTGAGCTCTATCTTTTAAGAGACATATATATATATATCATCATCATCATCATCATCGTTTAACGTCCGCTTTCCATGCTAGCATGGGTTGGACGATTTGACTGAGGACTGGTGCAACCGGATGGCTACACCAGGCTCCAATCTAATTTGGCAGAGTTTCTACAGCTGAATGTTTGTGTGTCTATGTTTGTCCTCCCACCATCACTTGACAACCGATGTTGGTGTGTTTACATCCCTGTAACTTAGCAGTTTGGCTAAAGAGACCAATAGAATAAGTACTAGGCTTACAGAGAATAAGTCCTGGGGGTCGATTCATTTGCCTAAAGGTGGTGCTCCAGCATGGCTGCAGTCAAATGACTGAAACAAGTAATAGAATAAAAGAATATATATATTCAAACTGAAACTTACAGCTCTCTGGCTTACTAGTTCCACTCAAACTGTCTAACCTATGCCAGTTTATCTGAGCCCATCCACAGATTTACAATATAGAATTGTGATGAACCATAACCTTGAACTCTACTACCAAAAGATTACCAAGAGTTCTTCACTAATCTAAGTAATATTGTTAGCCTGGTGTGCCAACAGAGAGCTTATGAAGTATTTTGCCTGGATTGATAATTCCTCACTATTTGTTGGCTCGTCCTCCTAGCGTTCATAATAATTTTTCTATTGTCTTGGCTCAACAGCCCTCACCGTTTGTTTTTACTGTCTTGTTAACACTTTCACCTTCCGCAAAAAATCCCAAATTTTATTTAATTTGCTTTGCGGGAAGGACTGTTTTAACAAAGTCATGTATTGTCCTTACCTTCGAAACGTGGAGTAGATGAAACGGGGACAGCTGATGAAGGAGTATATTCTTTATGTTACATGTCTCGTTTCTCTGTTTGTTTTTTTCATTGTTCGAAAAAAAAAGTTTGTTTTCTATGTTTTCGTTTTTATGTTTGCGTTTCTCATTGTGTCTAACATTTTTTTGATGTCCTGTACCCATATATGCATGTATATATACATATATATGTAGGTATGTATATATGCAAATATATATATATATATATATATATATATATATATATATATATATATATATATTGGTGAAACCAGATGGCTACACCAGGCTCCAATCTGATTTGGCAGAGTTTCTACAGCTGGAGTGGTTGGCGTTAGGAAGGGCATCCAGCTGTAGAAACTCTGCCAAATCAGATTGGAGCCTGGTGTAGCCATCTGGTTTCACCAGTCCTCAGTCAAATCGTCCAACCATGGAAAGCGGACGTTAAACGATGATGATATACATACATATAGAATGATGATGGTGAATACTTTAAAACTTATTCGTTATCTTTGTTACATTAGACTGTGATGTACCAAATATTCTATTTCTGCTTTTTGCATACCATTCCTGACCAGTGTTACAATTCTCCTCTCTGAGACTTGTTGACAGTTTGTGTACTAGACAATGTTTACAAACTGTCAAAATTACCTAAAAGCACTTAGTTCTGTGAGATTCTCTCTTATATTTTTCAATGTTGAAATTTGTTCTAATAGACTTTGACACATATTTATGTAACAATGACATTTACAGTTTCTTTTGCCATAATTGTTTCCCTAGTTTTGAAATGTTAACATACAAAACTAAACTGTAGACTAATAATAATTTCTATTCCATAGAAGTACTTGATATTGTGAAGTCATTGTACCCAAGATATGACCTTGTAAAAAGATGGTCCTTTTTTTAATAATATGGTCTATATAATTTTTTTTCTAATTGTAAAGGTAATGTGTTACATATGCCAATATTATCAATGTTATTGTCATCATCATTTAATGTCTATATGTCTATCTTCCACATTAGCATGGCTTTTATGGATTGACAGGATCTGACAGGTCTGAGGACAGCATTGTGCACCCATGTCTGCTTCAGCATGGTTTCTTCAGTTGGATGTTTTTCCTTATGCCAACCACTTTGTAGTGTGTACTGAGTGTTTTGTTTGTGGCACCAGCACTAGTAAGGTTGCTGTGCAGCTTGCAGGGCTAAGATCCCCTTTAAGTGAATAGGGCTAGAGTAGAGAGGGAGGTGGCTTTTGATGCTTAGAGATGGGAGGTATGAAAGAAAGGACCAGAACAGGTTTCTTGCTGTAGTGAAGCTACATGGCTACTCACATTGTTACTGGTGATGAGGTTTCATTGTAAACCCTCAAGGTACAAGATGGGCAGAAGTGAGTGGGGGATAGTTGAATAGGGAGTGTGACTAGTTAGAGATTGGGTAGGGATGAGGGGAGTTCCAATACATTTAAATACATAAAATTTCAATAGCTTTGTCTTTTCAGTTGACTTTATTCATTCCAATTGTTCTTGATCAGAGAAGAAATCAATGCTTTTACTCTTGAAAATTTAAATTCAATGTTTTAATGCTTATGTGTTATAATAAATGAAACTTTTACTTGAACCTTCTCAAGGAAAATGTATGTAAAATTCTTTTAGATATAAACCTGTGTTCCGAGTCAAAACCCAAACGAACTGGTCATACGCCAACTGCACCCCCATCACCTCATGGACATGGTACAACAAATGCTTACATGAAACCTCCTCCAATGCATATGAATCGGATAAGTCGGTAAAAAAAATTTGATGCTTATTTTCCTGTTAACAATTTTTAATTTGACTTTGTTGTGAAAAGTATATTTTTTCCTTGTATTTTTTTTAACTTTGTTACCAAGAAATATTATTAAATTTACTTTTGTTTAGCAACTACTATATTTTTTATGTCTTAAATAGGAAAAAATAAATTGTGAATCACCTATAACATTGTTAAATTATGCACATTCTTATTGTGACTTTATTACTCAACTGCCCATTTTTGTAGTTAAATATGAAATGAATTCACATGTATTTTTTTCTTTATCTTTGTTTCCCCTTTTTCTGTACCTAATGTTCAAATCTTATTCTATCAAAATCTGTACAGGTTAGAAATGATAATAGATCTTAGAGAATTGTTGGTGTGTGTGTGTATAGATATATGTTATTAGAAGCTGAAACTTCACAAATCTTTAATGAGTTACTCATTTCCAATCTTATGTTTATAAAAAATGGAATATGCAAATGATATTTAATAGATATCATAACCTTTCACTCGATAAAATGGAACAATAGGATTTTAATGGTAGATAATATACTTTTTATTTGAAAACTTATATGGTGGTGGTGATATGGAGCTGATTTGCTAGTTAAGGAGTGGGGAAAAAAATGATATAAAAAAAGCATAAGCAAAAAAACATATATATTAGAATTGTATAAAAATAATTTATAATCACAGCTGTATAAAGAAAAAATATAACATTTATAATACTCCAAAAATGGAGGTAAAAGGATTACATATTTTCAGAATTCCTGAATTATTTGTTTGGCTATACACAGTTACAGGTAAATGTTTTGAAGCATGTCTGTAGGAGCCCCACATCTTGTACCTTTCATATAAACCATGCAAGTCTTGAAATAAGATGAAGTACTTCTCACTTTAGCAGAATCCACTACTCCTATTTGAGTGAAATATATTATGCCCATAAAGCAAGGAATGTTCTAGGATGGACCATTTGAATTTAGATTCAGTTGGACTTGTTTCTTTTAAAAACCAATTATATTTGGGCAGACTTGTTGAAAACTTTTACAATCTAAATTCTTGAATGAGTGATAAGAATCAAGCCTTGAATGTATTTTCAGTTTATACTATGTTAAGTTTTTGGTATACTGTTATTGTATAGTTGTACCTTAGTGCAATAAAAGCCAATTATCATTGAGAGGGCAGTTGTTTGGAGCAACACAATTACAGTTTGGAAAAGAGGCTGTATTTTTATGCCCCAAAGTCTTTGAACAATTGAGCTTACAGGATTTGTACAGCAGCTAGTTAACCTTAACTGAACATCAGTTAAATATATGTTATGATATCTATGATTTGTAGGCAAATTAAAAGAAATGAAATTTAGGAAATCTTTAACACTATTAGTGTTAATTTAATGCAAGGTGAATAAATAAGCATTACAGTTGACAATCTGAATCCTGCAGGCTAAAGTAATATCTACAAAACAAAGTACTAGTAATATTTGTATTAGCTGTTATTTGACCTATTTCATTAATAATTTATAGGATCTTCACTAAACCTATTTAGTTCATGACCTTTGTATATGTGTCAAAAAGACTGTCATTTCCATATTCAACCACCTTGTATTCTCTCATTTTATTTTTTTTTCACCTAGGATGAGTTAGAAAACAAAACAGGATTCTCTTGCATTGATCTCAAATTGAGTAGATTTATGGTGCTCATTGTTAATTCTGCTCGACCACTTTATTAACATACTGTTATTTGATAATGAGAAGGATATTATGCTTTTTATTCTGAATACAATTGAATTTAGGATATGATTTTTAACTCTTCCTGATTCAGTTTTTGTTGGGTATTTAGTACCTGTCTTTAGTAGAATTTGCTAGAAAAATTAACTCGGTGACCTTTAAAAGATGCAAAGTGTACTGAGCTCAATGTTCTACTTTATCTTATATTAGGACTAGTGACAATTTCTCTAGCTTACAGCTTTATGTAGTTATATGTTTTGGTGCCAGATTTAAAAAAGAAAACTGTTAGTAATGTTAACAAGTAATTGTGTTATTACTGTTGTATATTTTTTTCTTTTATTTTTTGTCTAATGATAGGTAAATTTGGAATTTCACAACGATTAAAAATTCTTATTTAAAGAGTTTTGAAAGTTATGAACTTTCTGGAATCTTACTAATTTTATCAAATTGAAAAATGTGCTTCCAAGTCTTCAAAATATTTGCTTTGTTACTATATAATTCCAACTGGATAATGTCAGTAATTTTCAAAACTGTGTGACCTGTTGTCCATTATTTTTTTAAATAATTAAAAATGTTTTAGTTGTTTCCCTTGCACAGTTAGATGTTTCTTTTTTTCATGTCACCGATTATAAATTTCTTTCCTTTAACTTGCTTTCATCTGCATGTTTCTACATTTTATATTTTTTTTTTTTTTCATAAATATATTTACCAGTCATAAGAATTTATAAACTTTTGAGAGAATGTAAAATAATTCTTTTCAGAATTATACTAAGTTATAAATAGTAGCATGTAAATATAGGGTTGCAAAACCTCCTTTCGGACTGAAAATGTTGAAGGCTGCCCATGTAACCTGAACCCACATCTCCTGCAGACACGTCAGGCTTTCAACAATTGCAATCACTCCTTTGAATTTCTATTCATTTTAGAAACTTTATTTTTACTAGTGAGAATTATATATTGTTGGCAACACTTAAAAGTGCCTGTGTGGTGCCATGTAAAAGCACCCATGTGGTGCCATGTAAAAGCGGCCATGTGATATCATGTAAAAGCACCCATGCAGTGCCAAGTAAAAATGCCTGTGTGGTGTCATGTAAAAAGTGCCTGTGCAGCGCCATGTAAAAGTGCCCATACGATACCACGTAAAAGTGCCTGTGCCGTGCCACATATAAGCACCTGTGTGGTGCCACATAAAAGCACCCAGCACACTCTGTAAAGTGGTTGGCATTAGGAAGGGCACTCAGCTGTAGAAACCATGCCAAATCAGACTGGAGTCTGGTGCAGCCCCCAGCTTGCCAGATCTGGTCACACTGTCCAGCCCATGCCAGCATAGACAGTGGACGTTAAATGATAAGAATTTATAAACCTTCAAGAGAACATGAAATTTTTTTTTTTTTTGGTATAGTGTACACAATGCTATAAATAATAGCATGTAAATATTGGGTTTCTATCCAAAAGGGTTTTTCAATTAAATATTTATATGCTTTATGTGTGCTTAGAGATCCACTATTCCAAAAGAACATTTACAAGAATATTTCCCTCTCCAGCTAACATATCCTGTCTCACTCTTATTCATATTTATCAAAGAACAGTTATGTTGCCAACCAATATGAATCTTATTGTTCCATTTCAAACTGATGACTCTATATGCCTTTTTTATTTTTCATTTTTTTATCTCAAGATGAGAATTGAGAATTTGGAGAAATGATTTGTGAAACTTCAGCTACTAATTAAATACATACTTTTACTTTCTCTTTTCTCCCTCTTATTATTCACACTATAGTCTTTACATATCATCGTTATCATCATCGTTTAACGTCTGTTTTCCATGCTGGCATGGGTTGGATAGTTCGACTGGGGTCTGGGAAGCCAGGAAGCTGCACCAGGCTCCAATCTGATCTGGCAGTGTTTCTACAGCTGGATGCCCTTCCTAATGCCAATGACTCTGAGAGTGTAATGGGTGCTTTTTACATGCCACCGGCACAGGGGCCAGAAGGGGCTGGCATCGACCATGTTTGGATGGTGCTTTTATGTGCCACCAGCACGGGAGCCAGTTATAACAGCGCTGGCATTGGCCACATTTGAATGATGCTTCTTATGTGCCAGCGGCACGGGAGCCAGTTGGGGTGAGGGGGCTGGCATCAACTACGTTCAGATGGTGCTTTTTATGTGTTACCAGCATGGGGAGCCAGATCGGCTGCACTGGCATCAGTCACAGCTACAATTTCCATTTGATTGTGGTTTGATTTGATTTTGATGTTGATGTACTTGACTCAGTAGGTCTCCTCAAGCACGGCATGTCGCCCTATGATCCAAAGGTACTTTTTTGAGTGGGCTGGTTATGCGACACTGGTGTAGGCTACAGCTGTGATCTCCCTTTTGGATTTAACTCTTATAAAAGCTTTTCTTTGTGTGTATATATACATACACGTACACTTACTTACATATTTCACTCTATCACTATTGACCAGTCTATTTATAGATTACTGATTACAATGCATTTCCATTGTTCTTTTGATTGTGTCCTTCTCTTCTATTTGCACCATCATCTTGGAGGTCTTCCAAGTGATCTCTTCCAATCCTTTGGATACTACTCAACAACTACATAGGTTCACCTGTTGTCTGTAAGCCTTGCAACACATTTGATCCAATGGAATTTATGATTTTTCATATTCTGTCATCACAGTGTTCATTCCACTCTGTTTTCAAATTACCTTATTTTCAATATGCTCCCCACCCCCCGTGATAGTCTTTTATTCATTCTAGAAGCTGTGTTAGAGTGAATATGTGGTCTGTCATGCTGTAGATCTTCCAAAAAACAAAAGGGATATGGTGTGACAGTTTTTCAGATCTTCTCAAGGGAATTAAGGAAAATGTTAGAGAAATGGGAGGCAATGAAAAGGAACATGGAATATCATTTTGTGTGTTCTGTTCTCTGCAAGGTAATGAGACAACATCTGGAAAGAAATTTTAAGAAAGGGAGAAGGAAGAAGCTGCTGTGAGCTACAGAAAAGAGCAGAAGTTTAAAGAGATACTTGAGAGACAGATAACATTATGTAAGCTGGAGGCAATGGCACCCAAGAACAAAGATGTGCTCATTATGTTGGATATAATGGAGATGTAGGTAGTCTTTGATACCTTTTACACTAAATCTTTTCAAATCATCAGTGGCATCTGATCCTTCACTGATATGAGTGTTAAAAGAAGTGCATCCCATTTTGAATTAGTGCAATAGAGAATACTTTGATGCTAATGAAGAGAGATAAAACACTAGGAAAAGATGATATATCAATGAAAATGTTAAGGAGTCAAAGAGAACAGCTGTAGAAAATTCTTGTTCTGCATTACAATTGATATTTAAAAGAGGGAAAAGTGACACTTACTGTAGAAATCAAATATTGTGTGTGAATATATATATATATATATATATATAATAATATTATTAGGGACAAAATCCAAAATTACAGGTAAAAAACTCAATTAAAATCAATTTATAAAAAATTAAATTGAGCCTTATAGATAAAGTATATATATATATATATATATATAAAAGAAAGGGAGATGACAATGGAATAAACGATTATCTTATGAACTTTGTTAGCTAACTTTGTCATGTCTTTTTCTTATTTCTGCTCTAAACTTGACTACTGCTTTGTTCAAAAGCATATGTTGAATCTACATCAGGTTATTAGTCTTGAAATACCTAAGTGAAATATGTATGTGTGTACTATTGAGTAAATATATGTTTGGATTTCTTCTATGTTTATCTTTAGAAATACCTTTCAAAAAAGTTGAATATTTAAAGCCATTTCCAGTAATTTGTGGATACCTGTTTTTGAAAGTTAATTTTATGCATTCATAAATAGATTTATTAAAACCAAAATAGGTTTCTCTTCATATAACACTGGTATTACTAATTTTTAGTTCAATATATGTAAACACCTTCAAGTTATACATCAATATACATTGAACTAGTCTTTCTATATATACTTTTAATGATGCTAAAATTTGAGACCATCATCACCATAACCTAAATGGGTGCTTACTGTTGTAAGCATTCAGGGCAGGTCTCCTGTCTGGGAACTTCTTCCTTTCCTCCCATCAGTCTCAGAAATACTAAAATGGGTCTTAGGTACTTATCTTTATCCTTTGATTAAGCTATGAAAAAGAAAGTCTGTTGTTACAAACATTAGTTGGCTACATCACTTTCTCTTTTATCTTTTTTCTTATGTACTACACATTAATTTATCAGTTAAAAATGATAACTTGACATCAGAGAATATATATATATATATATCCTTCCTTTTATTTCACATTCTTCCTTTCATCTTTTCTTAAATTTAAAAATAAATTTTTCCTGTTTCAAAATAGTTCTGGGCAAAAAAAAAAAAAAAAAGATTTAACTATATCATATTTTGAAGTTATTTGTAATATTTGAAAAGAAAAACTTCAAATTGTTTTGTATGTTTTAACAGTGTATAAATATTGAAATGATATTGGTTTCGCTTGATTTCTGTATAAGCAATTATTCAATTATTTCTTGGTATTCTGTATTATTATTATTGGAATTGGTGTCAAGACATTTTTTCTGGTTTATAAGATCATCAGGAGGATAGATAAAATATTTCAACGATCTCATATCAATCATACATCCTTCATCATCATCATCATCGTTTAACGTCCGCTTTCCATGCTAGCATGGGTTGGACGATTTGACTGAGGACTGGTGAAACCAGATGGCTACACCAGGCTCCAATCTGATTTGGCAGAGTTTCTACAGCTGGATGCCATTCCTAATGCCAACCACTTGGAGAATGTAGTGGGTGCTTTTACGTGCCACCAGCACGCAGGCATGATTTAAAATTCTTTATTGTTTGACCAAATATGCTTTCGGAATATTTTAGCTTTCTGCCACTAACTCTAAAGAATAGAAATTCAAGTCCCAAAACTGAAATGATATTGGGATTTATTATGGTAGAATGTGATAAACCAAAGACTAAACTATGTTAAAATTTGTGTTCTGCACATGATATAGAGCAGGTTTGAGTAACCTTTTGTGAGAAGCAGGCCACATGAGACACAACTCTTCGTCAAGAAGGTTGCACTGATAAAAAAAATTCAAGGTAAAGAAGCAAAAATATTTTTTGCCACTTTTACTCATGACGTCTTCATACAGTTTTAGTAAAGCTGGAACTAGTGATATTATAATGCTAAAAATTTAACATGCTTTTCATTATTACCAATTCTTTTCTCTTGGTGTGGACTTAGAATGTGAATGACTAGACTAGGAAAGAGATTTCATTGTTTAGAAGAAATATAATGTCTCAAAGAGGCATTAGATGAAAAGAATAGTTACACTTTACTGACCTGCATATTTTGTTCGAAATTAATTCAAAAGCAAAAGTAGAATCATTTCCACTTTTGCTTTTAGTTTGTATGTAATAGCAATACTTTTATGTATATGTCCATGTATATATATGTGTACACACACACACACACACACACACACCAAGAGGTAAAAGGAATTAATAAATCCAGGCAGATATCTAGAAAAATGCTCAGTATTAAGCAAATTTGGTTGACTATATCAAACAGTCAAATACCAATAAATTCAAATAGAATTAACATCCAGGGTAATTTCTTATATATGACAAGTAAATCCAAATATTGCTTAAAAGAATTTTAAGAAATCCAGAGTATATGACATGAACAAGAATGGAGAAAATCTCATTTTTAATTGATCACTATACCACACATTATCAATGATCGTTTCTATTGTTCTAGCATATTTAGAAATTCTGTTTATTTTTTTACTCTTTCATTATCTACTGATGCCATCATAAGTTTAAATACTGTACTGACTTTTCTTCTTAACATTCTTTTTGTATGTGTTCATGTATTAGCAACGTTATTTCAGTTCACTTTGAATTTAGTCAGTTTTCGGTGACCTTGATAATGTTGTGTTGGCATAAAATTTCGGATATATTGGTTTGACTGGTATTTTCTACTTTTTTTTTATATCTTAATATGCTGGCACAATGAAAATGATTGTTGGTAATGTATGATGTAGTCATCAATTAAAGATATGGTTTTCTCCATTCATTTATTTATACATATATATTTATATGTATGTATCATCATCATCATCATTTAACGTCCACTTTCCATGCTAGCATGGGTTGGATGATTTGACTGAGGACTGGTGGACCAGGAGGCGACACCAGGCTCCAATCTGATTTGGCAGAGTTTCTACAGCTGGATGCCCTTCCTAACGCCAAATTTATATGTATGTATTCGTAGAATGAGACTATAATATGGAGCTTTTTTTTTTTTTTTTTTTTTATGAATACCACTAGGTTAGTTGAAATCATATATTGTGACTTGAATTTATTTATATGTATGTATGTATAAATTCAAGTCACAATATATGATTTCAACTAATCTAGTGGTACTCATAAAAAAAGCTCCATAAAGTCTCATTCTACGAAACAGTATATAGTACAAGAGAAAACCATATATATACACATACACGTGTATGTGCATGTATGTGTGTGTAGACACACACGTGCAACATTAAAAACATTAATTCTAGTTATATACATGTACAGATATTTATGTTGCTTACATTTTATAACAGATCTTACCTAATAGATTTGTTTAATCTTATGCACACAGAAAATTAAAAAAAGAATAGCCATGAAGTTAGAAATTAGTATCATTAAGAACAGAAATAATAGATTCTGTTAACTAAATGCTATGAGCTCAACCAGTATTTATTAATATTGTACTTGAAATTTTATAAATTACTAATTCTATCATTATCTCTAACTCTACAGCAATCTTCATCTCAATATACCTTTAGCTGATATGAATCATTAGCAATATCAGTTCTATAAGAATAGGCAGCTATTTGGCTGACAACATTTAATAGAAATGTATATTGTTACAATGTTCTAATGATCTTTAAGAGCATATACTTCATACCATGTTTTAAGACATATGTTTTTAATTATTTATATATATATATCATCATCATCATCATCATCATCATCATCATCGTTTAACGTCCGCTTTCCATGCTAGCATGGGTTGGACGATTTGGTAGATAATCATTAAGAATAAACATTGGGCAGTTGTGATAGTGTAACATTTGTGTTTGTGATTTGCACATTTCTTAATCAGTCACCAGAGAAATCTATTTTAATGAACTCTTAAAGTTCTTTAATGTGATCCACAATACACAACTATAGTACTGATGTATTTTTTACTATAGATATGTTTTTCTTATGCATACTGAATTATTGAAATTCTAAATTGCTTTATGCATGTCTTAACATAAAGAAATAAATATATTTTGTGGAAAAAAATTAATTTTTCTTTTTGCATAATTGTTGCTTTATAAAAATTGTCATTGGTGTAGTTTTTTTCTGTGTTTTTCTTCACTATTTTTACATCCCAAATTATTTAAGTTTTTTTTTTTTTTTTTTTTTT
>NC_068986.1:44173012-44177097 GCF_001194135.2 Octopus bimaculoides
TGTATATTATCCTATTCAAAGTGTTGATAAATATAATGTATTTTTCAGAATTCTGCTTAAAAATGTAGGATTTTATTGTTGTGGTTCATATTCTACAGTGTTATGCCTTTTTTTTTTTTTGGGTTCAGTTGTTTAATTTTTCATAGTTAAATATAAATTTTTAAGAATTATTTTGAGAAAGAAAATTAGTGAATCAAAAGTTGATTAATATTTATGTGATTTAATTTTAAATTTATTGAATACCACTAGTTAAGTTTTTTCAATGCAAAATTACTGTGTATATTCAATGTTCAATGAAACAATATCAGAATGATATAGCTTATAATGATATTTTATATTGGATACTTTCTAATGTTCACTATGTAAAAATCTTGTTTGGGAATTATTATAGTAGGACAATTACAGTATG
This sequence comes from Octopus bimaculoides, assembly GCF_001194135.2. NCBI lineage: Eukaryota > Metazoa > Mollusca > Cephalopoda > Octopoda > Octopodidae > Octopus > Octopus bimaculoides. The sequence goes on from NC_068986.1 coordinate 44,173,422, forward strand.
GAAGACACATTAGCCATTCTTTTCACTTAAACATTTATTAGGTGCCAAAATTTTTGTTGCAGATGGTGCAGGGAGAATTTTGTTACCAAATAATAGATGCTTAAGCAAAGTTTTTGTGTGTTTTTGAATGGTTAATGTCTTTCATGGTGTAACTGTTTTACTTTGAATTTATGGCCTCAGATCATATCACTTGCCAGACAAGTGCACCTCTGAATATTTTAGTAGAAATTATTTCAATATAATTAATTGTAAGAAATTCTCTTCAAATGAAGCTGATGATTAAATAAATGTTCGAATTTTTCCAAAAGAGTATTTACTAAATTTATGTTTTTTTTTAATCCCCTCCCTTTTTCTTTTTATGTACAAATCCATTCTTTGCAGTGTCTGTATAACATTTAAAATTTTCATAACTTTAAACCAATTCCTTAGATATTAACTGATTGCTTTAGAGAACTAAAGGTAATTTATTCACTCTGCAAGTTTTAGAAAGTGTTTACATAATTTGTCATGCATTTTAAGATAACTTTAATTTTAATAGGTGAAACTAGTTCAGAACATTTGTCTTAAAGATTAAGAACAAATATGAAAGAGCAATACTTAATTACTTAGATGTTTTTTTTTTCTATAGCTCTCTTATTTTGTAGATTTAAATGGTTTAATTTCATCATAAACATGCTGTAAATTTATTGAAATATAAAATGTTAGACAACAAAAGCAATTTTTGTTTAATACTTCCTAAAAACAGTGGTACCTGACTCCATATGTTACTTGTGAACTATTTGATTATATCAAGCTTAGTGAATAAATTATCCTGTGTCAGTTGTTTTCATATTGATAATAAATTAGAAAATATTTATTTTCTGAAACTAATAAAATACAGAGTATAGAAGTTTTTGAAAACTGAAATTTTAATCCAAAGCATTTTCATAACTTTATCCTAAGTGTCCATGGTTATTTTCAACCTTTTTAGTCAGCCCTTGTTTCATACATTCTTATAATATAAACTTTCCTTTCATAAGTCCCATGTTATGTAGGTTGTTGAAAAACAAAATTAGGAATGTGTATCATATATGATGCATAAATGGCAAGGAAACAGGTCCTGTGTGTCTGTCATGTGATACTCAGGCAAAAGTTTAAAACCTTTTACTCTTATGTTTCATTTTACATACAGCTAAGATATGCTTCTATACATATATCACTGACTTAAAAGTCAGGGATCACCTTAGCTGTATAGTAAAATGAAATATTTGTGAACTGATAATTCTTTGCAAATCTTGGGACTATGAGAGTGAAGCTAAATAGTTCAGGTAGAAATATACTGGAAACATAAATTTGGAAGTATTCTTTTATTGTTATATTTTATCATCAGTTAATAGAGATAATGGTATTCAATGTGGAAAATATCCTCGATATATCTTAGCCCACAAGATACCACTGCTACATTGGTAGATATAGATTTCTGAAATTCATTTGCACATCAAGGCTTTTCTGTTTCCATGTACCTATGTTTTATTTCATATAAAAAGTGCCCCACAGTATCTTTATCTCCCCCACCACACACTTACATGCATACAGGTATTTGCAATAATTAACATTAGGCAAAATAGAAATGTTTTCCAATGAGCATCAGTATTATTTTAGTAATTTCACATATTAATGGCGAGTTTTATTGATAGCATATGATTTTCATATAGTGATTTTTCTTTTTCTGTTTAAATGCATTTTCAATTTGTATTTGTGTGTGTGTTTGTGTATATGATATACATTCTAATGTTTTACTGAAGACAAAAACTTGAACAATGTAAACATTTACTTTTTTTATTTTATTTATTTTTGTTTGTCTTAATTTCGTTAACAACATATTTTGTCAAGAAATTTTTACTTTAAGAATAAATATAGACATTCTTGCTATGTATTTTCCTATTAAAGGATCACAAGAACTAAGAACATTATTTTAACTCTTCTTTAGAAATTCCATTTAAGGAGAGTATCTAAATATATTTGTGTAAGTTAAAATGTATATTTTATTGCAATATAAGATATTGATCCCAAACAATCAATCTGTTATGCTAAATAATGTAATTGAAATGTAGTGTATTTTATATTTAAATGTTCCCACCCAGAAATAAAATAACTGTTAAAAGTATTTAGCAAATTAATTTTCCCAGATATTTAATGTACATTTTTGTAACATATTATTTGTTACTTTGCTGTTTTATTTATTTATTTATCTTTCATGATTTTTGCTTAACTATATAATATTCCAATTTTATGTTTAAAAATAGTGGCAAAATCATTTAGTCCTATTTTTTTTATGGATATTTAAAACTATAAATCTATACAATGTTTATATACTTTTTTGAATTTGGTTATACTATCCATTTTTCATATAGAAATATTGAAAAGATATGCTTCTACACTGAAAAAAATTGCTAGTTTTATAAAAGCAAAAAACAAAACAAAAAAGATTCTAAATCATTTCTTTTCAGTCACCTCATTGATGACGAGAAGTATGCTTATTATATATTTGTTTTTTTTTTTGTGGGGTGGTGGGGACATATTGTTATATGTAATACAATTTTTTTCCAAGTTCCATTTCATGAAACTAGTAAAATTTATTAGGATTTACTAACTGAAACTCAACACTAAGGAGATTTCTAGAAAATTTGTTGATAGATAGTGACTAAGGTTGGAGTTTTTAATTTTTTAAAAGATATTTTGTTTAATTAGAAATAAAAATGATTTACATATATCCTCAAAACATGGGATCTAACTTTTTGAGTATGTTATTTAGTATCTAAAATTTTTTCAAACTCTATCCTGATTCAAACCAACAATTTTTTTTTACTGTAAGACTTATCACAAAAGAAGAGATAATTTGCCAAATACATCTACCTTCTTTCACTGATTAAATTTTCTTTCTTAGTTAACTGTTGTTTCAGATGAGATTCAACTATCTTCTTTCTGCTTTGATCTGTGGTCTTAAATTTATCTCGTCTATCTATGCTGGGTTCTTAAAAAAAAAAAAAATGTTTACTTGAATGTTAGTAACTTACCAAAGCTTCAAATTGTGAGTCTTGTATGTCTTCTGTAAGTCTGTATTTCATTTGAATCTGACTATTCAATATTAACTGATCAATGTATTTAATTGTTTTTAAACATATTTCTTTCATCCATTACATTTTGCATAATACTTTGTAATTATTCTATTATTCCATTTCAGAGATTTTATGCAAGATTAATAATTTATTTTCTTTCTTTTTTCCTTTTTTTTTTTACAAAAAAAATTATTTACTTATTTATTGGGAAAAAAATCAAACCTACAGAGGCATTGTGAATTAGAAGATTTGGGTGAAATGTACATGACTTGTGTGGTTAATGCAAAGCTTGAAAGATAGTTACTTTAGCAAGGATATGCTTAAGGGAGAAGAGAGAGAGAGAGAGAGAGAGAGAGAAAAAATTTCATATTGTGTTTTCTAGAATCAAGTTCACACTTGTATCTTTGATGTATTATATAACTTACACTGCTTTGTTCTCTGTTCACAGATGTAGTCATTAAAAAATAAAATACTGGCATTGTACTTCCTAACTCATTGCTATAGCTGACACTTTGAAGCCACAAATCTGGCAAAACTTTGAAACCACTGTCAATAAAATTACATGTGTATATATATAT
>NC_068986.1:44177107-44179299 GCF_001194135.2 Octopus bimaculoides
CTCTTCCGATCTTATATATACATATGTATGTATGTATGTATGTATGTATGTATTCACTAAGTAACCAAGCAATTTATAATCATTCGCAAATATATTCCTGGAACATATTTTTAGTTTATAATAAACTTTATGATTAATAATATATTTTCTCTAATACTTCAAGTCTTACCAGGCAGTATGATATTATCTATAACTGTTGGTAGATATAATGTAGGCGTCGGCAACCTAAACCAGGCTGCAAGGCTACTGGGCCACGTCTAGGCCACCTTGCAGGCCACAATCCTCTCCCAACACACAAAAATCAATGATAATAAATGTAAATTGAACCTTTATTAAGACTTGCAGTAATCAGAATGTGAAACGATTAATGTGAAGGCTGGTGATTCTTTGAAACAGATAGAGAGTCAGTGTCCAGCTTGATGGATGAGGAGGCCAGGAGGAGACCATCTTGAAGATGAGTGTCTGTAAGCTGTGCTCTTGTCTTGTTCTTCGTCAGCTTCATGCGGCTGAACAGCTGCTTGCAAGATTATGTGGACCTGAACATTGAAGCTAAGTGCAGAGCCTCCCGAACAAGAGCTGGGAAAGCACGGAAGGCTGAGAGCAAGCACCAGTACTCCATGGGTGACACAAGTACAAACTTTGTGCAGTGGCTCTCTGAGCACTGGAGCTCAATGAGCTCCAGCTAAAGGCTATTGGTCACTTCCACAGAATCCACATCAAAGAGAATGGAGAATAGCTTGAGCTCCTTCTCACAGGCGCACACATCTTTGAAGCGCCTCTCGAACTCGCCTTGCAGCTCAGACAGAGTAGTGGCATAGCAACAGCAGGGGTCAGGCGCAGCTCAGCCAAGCGGACGAAGTGAGTAAATTTCCTCTGGTTGAACTGATGCTCTTACAGGCGAAAAATAACTTATTGTACAGTGATACTACACTACAGTATCAGACAAAAGGACGATTTCCTCTTTCTCTCTAACTCTATCAGAATTCTTCTCCAAAGTTACATTTATTCAGTGTCAGTATCATGAAAGTAGGACGTTGTTCTGTTTGGGGAGAAGACGGCCGCTGATTGGCTCTGTTAAATTTGCCGTCGGTTCAAAAAACCCCACCGGGTCGCGGGAGATGTCTCACGGGCCACACCTAATGGAAATCTGGACAAGGTGCCGTGGGCTGCATGGCAGGAGCTCGCGAGCCGCAGGTTGCCGACGCTTGATATAATGGGAAGTTAAAAACTCATCACTGCCAGAAACAGTGGATGTTTGTTACCTTTCTCAATGTTTTTGTGAGATTACTCTTATTCAGTCTAGTCCAGATTACAGTGGGTCCAGCAAAGAAAGTCACCCAATAGTCTGTCTTGTTTAATCTGGCATCGTGTGATGTATTCTCTTATGTGATTTATTGTCTCAGCGGCAGTGAAATAATTTAGGAATTTTTCACACCCATTGGTGTCCAACATATTTTTTTATTAGAAAATTAGACTCAAATAATGCAGGACAGTTTTTAGTGTTAAAACTTTATAATGGAGTTTGCACTCAATGAAAGTCCATCTAGCCGAAGATAAATACTTCTTGTTGGGAGCATCTTACTATTGTTGGCAGCGATAACACTATCAAATTGAGTGATTTGCTTGCTTGTAGTACTGACTATAAGTCTTCCTATGAGTGTAGTCAATAGGGAGCTGAATCCCGTTGGTCTTATCTAGATCTCAAAAGGTCTGGTTACTTCAGATTTTGAAAAGTACTAGCTTGCCTAATTAACATTTCATGGACAATGTATTATGGTTGACAAGTGCTGTAGCTTATCAATTATACATAATAAAAGTACAGGTGTACCTCAACTTACGTCATTTCAGGTTATGTCTCTTTCAACTTTGTCGTTTTTTTTTTTTTGAAAGAAATTAATGGAAAAAATAAACCTTGACTTTAGTCACTTTAATCAAACCTTACATCAGTCTCATCAACCACACTTTTAGAGCATAAAAATTCTTTTAAATCTCAAAAATAAATAACACCTAAAAACCAATACTGAAGTGGGAAATCAAACCAAATACATGTGAAAATGTGTACAAATCATTTATTAAAACAGATATAAGCTCATAAATTTTTTAAAAAGGTTTTTGCATGTTACGTTGTTTTTCAAGTTAAGTCACATGTCTTGGAACTAATTACCAACATAAGTTGAAGTATGCCTGTAATA
>NC_068986.1:44179774-44183351 GCF_001194135.2 Octopus bimaculoides
AGACTCTTTCTTTCCCAAGGAAGTTTTTTTTGTCTTTTGCAATATAGATTCTGAAATCTTAGCACATATCCTAAATTATTTATAAACCAATACTTTCTAAAATAAATACTTTTAAAAAAAATATTTTTGTAGATACTTCTATATTAAATGAAAAATTATCCAGAAATATATTGCTACAAAGCATTTGAAAATTTACTATTTTTTTAAAAAAGAAAAGTAATTATTTTTTGTGTCAATTCTAAATTAATCTGATATATGACTTCATAATCTAACAGACTTTATAAAATTCCAACAAAAGTTTTAGGTAATATAGCAAATATTTAATTTTTGGTTGAGACTCCCTGTGTTAAGTTATGTATTAGAAACTATCATTTTCCCCCCTTGTATTTTTTTAATTAAAAAAGTTTTGGTTTTTTTTTACATATTTTTAATTAAAAGTTTTTTTTTTTACATATTTTTTATGATTAAAAACTCAAATTGGATTAGGAGTTTGCAAGTGTGAAATTAGAATGTTTTGTAATTATTGTTGGATCCCACTGGATATCTACTTAAGTTTTTATCTTCATGTAGTGTTCAGTGGCAAGTGAGCTTGATGAAGCTTATCACTCATTGGTCTTTTGACTCCTATTTTCACTGGTTCAAAGTATTAGTAAAGTGAAATGAATAGTTCTACTGGAGATTATACCATGTTCTAGATTAGTTCACTCAGAAAACTGCACAACTTCTGGTGATCCTTTGTGTTGTTAACTACTCAAATATATATTTAAAGTAATATGCAGTTTTCAGCTACCTATACTGAGATGTAGAAAAGGCATGATCTTGTTCTGAAGATTCTAGTATTTTAAGTTAAATATAAGTTATTCTCTGACTTGGATCTTAAGTTCTTTTCTAAAAGATTTTAGCAATTTACCAGTTGTTGTTACTCAACATTTATACTTTTTAAAGGTAAAGAATTATTATTCCATTATTGAATAGAGTCGGGGGTTTGTCAGAAACTGTTGTTGCTTGTTAAACTAGATGGTTCATTAGATTACATTGATTTAATTCATCCACAAATTGTTTTTACGTACTTTCAATGTGGATTTGATAAAATCAGTATCAATACAGCACTGGTATCACTTCTATAAATTCTACATTCTCGTAAATAAAATTTAACAAATAAAAATATTATTATGCCACTGCAGAAAAAAATTCTTATTTATGAAGGTAGTTGATTTGCTACAACAGAAATTGTATTTATTGATTGTAAGTTGGACGTATTTGGTTTAGATCCATGAGTTAACTGAAGCATTCATTATCACTCCTGGGTTAGTGTGTGTGTGTGTCATAACAGGAAGTGGGTAATTAGCTTATAAGTGGTTGAACATTCCACTGACATGTTCACTTTGAACATAATTCTCAGGTGGGTTCACTGCAACAAGGCTCACCTTCAAATTACAGGTGCCATTTATCTGGCAGATTCTACTGAATTTTATTCAAGGTCTACATTGAGCTGAGGCTATGGTACAGAACTCTCCCAAACCTGTGACTTCATGATTATGAAGCAAACATTTTAACCAGTAGCCCATGCTGCTTCCAAAAAAACTTGAGCTAACAGCTATTTACCTTGTTTTCAGAAAATTTAACGCCAGTAATAGGTTACAAAACCCATTTTCAACTAATACTTCTTGGGGATCATGTATGATGTGAGGATTGTATTATATAAAACATGTGATTAAAATAGCATTAATTAATAACTATTGTTACCTTTTCTCACTACTTAATTATTTCTTAGCTTTTTAATAACCCTATCACAAAATATAGTAGCAATAACTACACTGTCAATGGCATCTGAGGAATTCTTTGCTGTAAATCATTCCAATTTTTCCTATTTCAACTAGTCTACATTATTGTATGTTTACTTTGTACTCCAGGCAGAAATTTAGCAGATCTGTTTGAGCATCAGACAAGAAGCCTTGTAGTATTTCATTCAAGCTCTTTGCATTTTGAGCTTGAATCCTGCTGAGGTCAATTTTGCTTCTCATTTTTTTGAGATAGATAAATTAAAAGTTTTGGTCCTGAGCAGCAGATTGACAGAATTATTAGTGTTGACCAAAATGCCTTGTGGTAATTGTTTTCATTGGTTCTGTTCTGAGTGCTCATACAGGTATAAGCAAACTTCTCTATATCTAGCTGACAAGATGGTGTCTAAAAAAGAGAAAAAGGAAAGCAACAGGAAACCACTTTTGTACTCACCTACCAGTGCACAGTGTATAGTTCCTTGATTTGTTGCATGTCAAGAAAGTCAATCTGATGTTGTAGGAAGAAAGACATAGTGATACCTTCATCGCTACTTACCCGAGTAAGGTGAAATCTATGTTTTACTGATGTGAATATGGGAATGAAACATATCTGAAGCTTCTTGACCTAAAAAAATATTAGTCAGTGTTAAGTTCTGAATAACTTAACTATTGTAGAATATGCATTCTGTAAGATACAACCTACTACAGTTACAAAAGATTGAGTTGAATGTTATGTTGGAACAGTGTTAATTTATAAGGAGTGTAAATGGCAAAAGCAGCTGGAGTGATGTATGCAGATGAAACAATGTAAAGATAAGCGCTGGATGAAAGTGTTGTGATTTGGTGGCAGTTATCTATAATATATGTAAACTAAGGAGAGCTTTAGAGCAATAAGTTAAATTGAAACTTTACAAATGGAATGAAAGAAAACCTGAGATGCCCGAGTTGCTGTACATTGGACCTATGCAACTTGTGTCTGCATTTCAAAATAAATGTTAAAACGATGATGATGATAATGATTTTTGTATGGGACTCCACTATGATATAGTTTTATATTATGGCTGTTTATTTGCTTTATAGATAAATAAGGAAAATATTTTTATATGAAACTTTTTTCATACGGGTTTTCCAAGGAGGAAGGGACAAAGTATTTGATTAGTGCTTTCTTTCTGAGTATGTCAATCAGAAGGGAGAGTATTGGTTGATGTTAATACTGTTGATGCTGTTTTTAAAAGGTTTAAAATATTAATTAAAAAAATCTCATTTGAAAATGTCTTTATCCATGATTTCTAATATGTTATCTAACTTTTCTGGCAAAGAAGGCCTGAGATCAGTATTTAGTAATGGTGGTGATGGGTCATGGTGAAGTGTTAGTAAAAAGGCATGTTTACTAACTTATTTCTTTCTTTAATCAATAAGTTTTCTAGTTCAGACTTCAGTGAAAAATGTTTCATTTTAAAAGGTTGGTTTTTTTTTTTTTAGTTTTTTTTTTTTTTCATATTTGCCTGCATATTTTATTTATGTATATTTTGAAAATATTACCATCTCTTAAAATTGGTCCCATCTTCAAAGTAAGCATATCACTACTGTTTCTTTTTCTGTTAGTCTTGAAAGACAGTTAGCATGTATGTGTATATGATTTGTTTTGCCAGAAAAGCTTTTATATTTAAAATATTATTTCATATTTATTAGGTGGTTAGTTCTTCATTTGTTTAGGTAAATATAAACAAGATAGATATTTTAATTAATTTACTTCAAGATTTTGTTTCTTTTGGTGAAAAAAAAAATTGAAGCTT
>NC_068986.1:44184192-44185080 GCF_001194135.2 Octopus bimaculoides
CCACTGCCGCTACTACTAAACCAATTCTACCTTCCCTCAGAGCTGCTATAAGATCATCCACTGGTTCACCACTGAGTAAGCTTTAGAAATCTTTTTAACCCTAAATCCTACAAAAAAAAATTGTTGATTCATTAAGCAAAAAGTATGGTGAAAATTTTACATGTACGGGTTTGCCATCTCTGCTACATAATGTGATGTGATTTGACATAGGGTTTATTTTATTTATTTTTTTTTTTTTGTCAATATAGTTACAGATCCCTGTTAAAATAAGCTTTTTAAAGAAAAAATTTTTTGGCAAGGAAATAACTTTTAAAATCTGGTCAAATTATATTTAAATCAAAATTTAAAAAACTGTAATATTTTTTTATTGGTGAAAACATTTTTTTTCTGCACACTTTTGTTATTAATTTTTCAAAGGTTTAAGATATAAAAGAGGAATCACATGCAAATTTTTCCCTCTCAAATAGCTTTTAATTCATTGGTGATTACTTTTGATTCCTATCTCACAGTTTACATATTTTTGTATATTATTAATTAAAAATATTTTTTAAAATTTGATTTAACAATTAACCAGTTTAACATGTTTATTTGATCAAAGAACACACATTATGAATAGCTAATGACAGTTGTGATTTAAACTAAGAAATCAATATTTTAGAAGCTTTAAATTTAATGGTACATTTTAACATGTTGCTTATTTTATATACACAAACACACGCACATATATATACACATGCATATATATATACACACACATATATATATATGTGCATATATATATGTATATATATGCATATATATATGTATATATATGCTTATATATATGTATATATATATATATGTGCATATATATATATATATATATATATATATATATATATATATATA
>NC_068986.1:44186623-44192583 GCF_001194135.2 Octopus bimaculoides
TATGTATATATATGTGTATAAGTATTTATATGTATGTATATATGTATATATATATATATGTATGTATTTATGTGTATATATGTGTATATATATATATGTATATATATGTGTATATATATATATGTATATGTGTATATGTGTATATATATGTGTATATGTATATGTGTATATATATGTATATGTGTATATATATGTATGTGTATATATTTATATTTGTGTGTGTGTATATGTATATATATATATATATGTGTATATATGTGTATATGTATATATATATATGTATATATATGTATACTCTAGTTACAAGTGATGAAATGTTGGAGTTCTTTCCCTTTATATTGATGTTTCTTTGACCAATTTACTTTTCACCTAAGTAAATATTTTCACAATGTTCACTTATCAAATGTATTATTTCCAATGCTAACTTCATGTTTGGTTATTGTTTCTTTCAGCACAAACACGTAAAAGTGTTTTCAGTGTTTTGTGTTAAATCTAGAAACCAGTCTTTTGTATTTCAGTGTTGTGTCTTGTTCAACTTTAATATTTAATATTTTATTCTCAATCTGAATGGAATTTACAAAGAATTCAATGCACATATTAGATCATTTGCCGAAAATTTTTCAAAGAAAAAGAACAAAAAGTTAACTTGATTCACCCAGCATGTAAGGTCTTTAGCAGTAACTTTTACAGACATCCTCTACAATTTTTCATTTCTTTTAGTGATCTAAATTTGTATTTTTTGCTTTCCCTGAAAACAAAAGAAAAAAACAAATGTGCTGTTATTAATATCTTCTCTCATATATAAAGATTATTAAATTTCACCAAAATGAACTTTGTAAATATTAAAATATAAACATATAATATGTTAATTTTAAAGGCAATCAATATTTTATTCATATTGAAAGCTCTTAACTTTTTCCTAATTCAATATGGTATACATCTGGTTTGTTTTAGATTCCAGTATGCTCTTTTTTATTTTTATTTTTAAAAAAGAATTTTTTCCTTGTATGTACCACTAGCCTGTGTGACTCAGATTGTTGTATAGGCAAGCCAATTTAATAGTGAAACTCTTTTTAATGATTTTATTGTATTTTCATCATATCGGCAAGCCAATTTTCTTTAAACACAATAGTCTTTAGCTGAAATATATATTATGAATACAACTGAATTTTTATGACTACAACTATGTATAAGGTATGCTATCTTAGCTATTGATTGTTACGATAGTTAAACATGTTTTTGTCAATTTTGTATGCTGCAAGAAGTAATGAGTAATTAATACAGTGTTCAGAATAAGAATTAATTAGTTTCCCTATAAAAATGAATAAATTGTTATTAAACCTAAACAATAATTCAGTATAATATTGAACTTCGGTTTTCTTGTATAAATTTTTCAAGTATTCAATTAGGTTAGCTAGTTCAGGAATCTAAATTTGTATTTCATAAGAACAACTTATTTATGAAATTTTCAAGCCATAACATTATTTTGTATTGAATGAATGAATGAATGATTAATATTGATGAAAGAGAATAAATGATTATTAATAAAGAGGGTGGGGGGAGAGAGAACGATTGGTAAGTAGTATTCTGCAGAAACCAAAATTTTTTAGATAAAGTGATTAATGTTACAATTTTAGGGCTTACAAAATAAAATACTTAATTTGGTGCTTAGAAACTCTATATCTAAGGTAAATATTACTTGGAAAAGTATTCGAATGTTTTATTGAATATTGAAAGACAGAAAAACTCATGTTTCTATATATCTATTGTTGAAAAATGGAGTTATATCAAGTGTCATTATTGTCATAATTTTTTGAAGGTTTCAAAATATCAACTGTTATTGCCAGTCATGAAAAAACAGTAATATTTAACCCTTTTATTACAAAATATCTGTTGAAATACATTGCCTTTGTTTTAATTTTGAAAATAACAAATTATTTAGTAAAATAATTTTGTCATTATGAAACTGGTGTTTAACTTAACACAGAATTTTGATGGAGTGTTTTAATTTTACCCATTAACATTCAGTTTACTCTGTCAAATATAATTCTTATTTATTCACATTGGCATCATGCATTACTCATAGCTTTGAGATTTCAGTGTTGTGATTTTTTTAGTTTTTAGAATGACATTCTAGGGTAGGTGAGAAAGGCTGGATCAGACTGGTTGGAAGATAAAACATGTAGACTATTTTGGCTTGTTTAAATGCTAAAGGGTTAAATCACTTAAAAACAGGAAAATTGTATCAGATTCAAGGCTGTCATGTGTGTGTCGGTATTAAAAGAGTTACAGATCTAGGAATAATTTTTAATGAGCAAGTAAAGTTTTATGAATATTCTTCTATGTTCTTAACTTTTTAAGTTATGGCATTCTGAACATATTATAAATTTAATGATGTTTGATCTATTACTACAAACTCAGGCACTTGTGATAATCTTTTGTGAACAAAATACTATCAACCATTGTGTTTATGCTAACTGAAGAAGAAATCATCTATATGTTTGCACAGAAGTAGTTAACTTATTTTTTAATGGTTTTGAACAAATATCATGATCTTGGAGAAATGTTAAGGGCTTAATATCATTAAAAATAGCTAACACATTATTTCTCTGGTCATAAAATGAAAAATAACAGATGCAAGTGAGTGAGGATTATTATCTCATTGACAAATTGTAGATGGATTCTCTGAAAGTCAAGTGGATGTTTTTTTTGTTTCCTCTCTTTCACCATTGCACTCTACATGATTAGAGATTTTTTTTCACAGTACCACTGCATAAAAAGTATTGACCAGCAATTTTGTTGCTGTTTACTTTTTAAATTATTTTGTCAATTGTTAGAATATTTTAAAAATATTTCTTTGTACATTGTAGCTCACACACATGGTTCTTTTATGGAATTTTTCTTCTTTTCTTAAATATTTTCTAATATCCTCTCATCAAACGAAGACAGAAAGCAAAACTGGTTAGCTCTAGTAATAGGTAATTTATGATATAATTATGCAATCTTTGCTGTGATAGAGTATGGCCTATTTTTATGAGAAAAAGATTTTCATATTCAGTTAAGGAATAAGTAGAAGAACTATGAAGAACAATTTAGAGGCTGTTGAGAAAGCAGCTAGATGACTTTGGTTGAAAAGAGTTGATTGGTGGGGTCAGTAGAATTGGATACTGACCTAAGCTTGATCAACCTCGGTTGAGACGCCTGGATGAGGGTATTATTTTTAAGACCTGAAAGAACCAGTGATGTCAGGCTACAACACTGACAATATATCTGAGTATTGTATCAGCAGATGTATGCTGAACTAAATTATTTTTTGTGAAAAATTTAATTCTATGGTGTAGCCATCTTAATTTGCATATATTATCAATAGTCTTCCCTATTCTTCCTTTTGAAATCAGAAGCTTTATGCCTATGTAAGAAATTAGTATCAGTATCATTCATATTTTTTTTTTGCTTAAATTTTTTGTTGGGCCAATGCAAAAGAAATTATTATTATTATTATTATTATTATTATTATTATTAAGAGTGGGTGATGGCAGAATCAGTTGTGTCAATCAAGATGTTTTATGGTATTTAGTTGTGTTCCCTTATATTTGAATCTCACCAAAGTTGACTACAGATTTTTTTTCTTTTTGTAGTGGTGATGGTGGGGGTTTGATAAAATAAATATCTGTTATACACTGAAGTCAGTCTAATTTACTTAATCCTTTCCTAAAATTTGTGGCCATGTGCCAATGTTGGAAATCATTTTATTATTATTATTTATTTTCATGTTTCTCTTGTGAAAATATTATAATGGAGAGGAATATTTTTTAAAAAGTTTTTTTTTCCCCAGAAATACTATGTTTTATAATTCCTTGCTTCACATTTCTTAACTCAGATCCTGGCATGGTTTATTTTAGTTCATAAAATAAATACCCATAAATACCTGGTGCAGATATAGTTATTGTTTACTTAAGAAGTTAGATTTCACAACTATGCAGTTCCAGGTTCAAATCCTACTGCACCACTTTGTGGATACATTGCTTCCGCCATAACCTCAAGTTGACCAGTGCCTTGTGAGTGAAATTTAGTAGATGGAAACTGTACAGAAGCCCATTGTGTGTGTAAAATATAAAATATATTTTTGTGTATGTATATACTTTCAATAAGAAAATTGTCAATTAATCAGTATGTCAAACAAAAATGCCAATATTATTTATTCAGACTGAGCAGTGAACACTCCCTGTCACTTTTGCCATCAGAAATGAAGTGAAGCAGTAATTGGCCTGTTGAAAACTTATATGTATTGTTCACAAAATATTTGATATAAAATATTTAAGAATTGAATATGCTGGTCTTGATACAGTGGGCTTAACTTCATTGGCCTTGTGTCAAAACAAGTTCTTATCCTTGGTTTTATTGACATTATTTTTGTAAGAAAATACTGAGTTGGCAGAATTGGCACATGGCCACACATTGGATGAAATGCTTAGTGGTATTTCTTCTGGCTTTATGTTCTGAGATCAAATTCTTCTGTTGTAGACTTTGCCTTTCATCCTTTCAGAGTTGATAAAATAAATACCAGTTGAGCACTAGGGTCACTGTAACTGATTAGCCTCCTCCCTCAAATTTCAGGCATTGTACCTTTAGTAGAAAGGATTATTAGAATTATGGACAATAAATGTTGGGGTGACAAAAATATAGCAGACTGGATAGGTAAATGCCTTATTTATGTTTTGAGTTCAAATTCTTTCAGTTCATCCTAACCATAGATTGACACTTATGAATATCTGTTGTAATGTAATCACCCACACACCATCTCCTATTTTCTGTTGAAATTGTAAAGTATCTGTTTCCTTGTCCCATTCTTCCAACTTCAAATCCTACCTGATGAAGCTTTGGTTTTCTTCTGACCAGCAACTCCAATTACACTGTGTAAAACAAAAAGTTAATATTTTTTTGTCTTTGGGCAGTAATTGTTATTTCCTATTTGCTTTTATCTAGAAATCAAAGGAAATGACTACTCTTTCCTTCAAACTTTGCTTTTGTGACCTGGACATCAATGTTTTGAAACTGACCTATTTTCCATTACATTTCAGATAGATTTAGCACTGAGTTGCTGAAGCAGAGATATCAATAAAGCAAATATTCTGCTCAGCACCACAGATTTGCAACAAAAGCAATGTTTGAAGGAAATATTAACCATTTTTCATACTTTCTAGGGGTAAGCAAATAAGAAATAACAGTTGCTACTCAAGGACAAAAATTGTGTTACACAGTGTTATATGTTGGAAGATAATTGAAGTCTGTCAGTTAGAAATAATACCATAAGCTTTCAATTATGCAAAAAAATCAAAATTACAAAATTCCGTATTAAATGGTTCTGTTTAGTTAACCAAATTCTAGATAGAATGTGTATATTTCACATTTACACACCTATTATTATTGTTGTGAGTGGGCAGAATGGACAAAATGCTTAGCAACATTTCTTTGGTTTCCTTGCATATTCTGAGCTCTAATCATGCTGAGGTTAGCTTTGCTTTCCTTTTTTTGGAGGCTCAATAAAATATAGTACCAGTCTAGTACTGGGGTTGATGTAATTGACTAACCCCTTCTTCCCTATAGTTGCTGGCCATGTGCCAAAATTTGGAACAATCATTGTTGTTGTTATTTTATTTCCGTATTAAATATTTTTCACAATTGTATAATTTCTAAAAAGAAAACAAATTTAAAAAAATTTATTATTGTTATTTATTTATAATTATTATTATTATTTATCATTATCTTTATTATTATTATTATTATTATTGATCACTATTATGTCAAAATCTTGTTTTGTTATTTTTCTTTCATTTTACTTTTTTTGTATTTAAGTGAAGGTTATGTTTTTGTTTGTTTTTTTTTGTGTTTGCGTGAATCATAAGTAGGATTTTATACATAGATTTTTACAGAGAAGTTAGCCCATATATATATATATA
>NC_068986.1:44192750-44198809 GCF_001194135.2 Octopus bimaculoides
ATATATATATATTAGATTTAAAATATCGCAAATAATGAAACGCTTCTGAGCTCTTAACTTACATACATACACTCCAATTTAGCTCTGTTTTAGCACTTGAAAAGAGGAACCTCTGCAAGTACACAAATATGCCAGTGTATTGCTGTGTATGTATTTTGGTTGTAAAGTATCAAGGGGGCACCGGCTCATGTCCTGTCACTAATACTGTGGTACATTTATGAAAGATATTTAAAATGGCCCTTTTCATACAGCTGCAAATAGTTAACACAAGATGGTGCATTTTACTGATCTGGACAGCAGAGTAGAGTAAAATTGACAAGTGATGCATTCAGCTTTTCCCAAAGATAGTTTCTTTTTTGAAAGAAAAAAAAACAAAAAAATAGATTTGGTTCCAGCAAGCAGATTTAACCCTTTAGAATTCAGATTACTCTTGTCAAATGTGACATTTCTTTATTCACATTGTTTTGAATTCATCGTGCATTATTTAGAAGTGAGATTGATATAATCAACTGCTTGCCCTCCCTCAAATTTTTGACTTTGTACCTATAATAGAAAGGATTAGCCTTGAGATTTCAATGAAGTGATTGTTTATTTTTAGAATGACATTGTAGGGTAGATGTGAGATGCTAGGTCTGGCCTGTTTGAATATTTTGGCTGGATATGGCTTGTTTAAATGCTAAAGAGTTAACCAAGATATTGTGCATCAAAGCAATGTCTTTAGTGTTAGAATACATAAATTATGAGATTCATCATCACAATATGTGTACTTCCAGTGCAAAGCATTGTATAAATAGGAAATCAATGTAAAAGATTAGAACATATCAGCTGTCAGCAATGGTGTTTGGTTAACAGTGTATAAGATGTAGAACTTACCCTTTTTTTGCTTATGTATTTAACCTTGTTTCTCTGAAATTGTTGATTTTTTTTTTTTAATACTTCCTCTTCAAAGGTAGGATGATTGTACCAATAGATGACAAAAATAATAGTTAAATTGTGTTCACATGATGTATTGTTTTTTGAAGAACAATATACTTAAGGATATTTTATGGGGCATTTTTTTTGTTAAAATTTTAAAAATCTCTTTGGGTGTTTATATATGGATTCTTTGTTATCAGCTTTTTAAATTTATTTTTAAATATTATCAAAAAAGCATAATTTCCCCCAAGTTATTTTTTTAAAACAATTTTTCTCAAATCAGATTTTCTTATAATAATAAAAATAAATCATCATTATCATTTTATTATTATTAATGAAATTAATAGAAATAATTACTAACCATCATTATTATTTTTCCCAAATTTATTTTCAGTCCCAGTAATATCTGATATAGGTTCATAAATATTCATTGCAAATGTTATTTTCTAATATTTCTAAATTCACTTTATATATATATATATATATATTTTCATTCACATACAGTAAATAATTTTTATCAAATCTTTATTAGTATATGATTATATAATGAAGATAACACTTTCACTTTCTCTTGTAATCATGTTGATACCATAAGTTTGAGATCACATATAGGTCACCTGACTAAATTATAAATTCGGAAAGTTACACTTTGACTTACATTTTGGATTCATAGAAAAATGGCTAAAATATATCTATATATTTGCGTTTTTTTTTTTTTCAATTCTTTGATCTCTTTCCTCTAAAGAATTTACTGGTTAACAAAAAAAAAAAAAAAAAAGAAAAAGAAAAAAAAAGCCTTGTCATTGGAATTTAGCTAATAACAGCAGTATAGTTATGTCTTAAAATTCAGAAATGTTTTGTATATTTTTACTATTCCACTTATTGCTTTAAGTTGCAGAATATTATTAATCAGCTGGCCTCTTTCTTAGTTTGAAAATCCCAGTTTTTCTTAACTATTACTTAAACACTTCTTAACTTCATCATGTACTCCAGTGATTATTGGTGTGAATATAAATTTATAATCTAAATAGGTTGCATAACTGTTGACAAAAAATGCTCTCTTTCTCACCTATTTTTGAATGAAATGTTCACATAACTGAGCAGCTGACCTTTATAACTATTTCAGGCAGTTATATGCCTCTTGCAGTTTGCAGTTAATGGAAACTTTGTTGGGAATGTTTCACCAGTATTTCTTATGTTAGGAGTGTACGTATATCATCAAAACTAGAAATAGTTTTGTGATAATTGTCTCAAAGCAGTCCTTTTTATAGACAGCTTTGAATATGCTTTCAGTTTCAAGGTCACGCTGCAGAGGAAGGGTAATATCTTGATAACATTTTTGGGTACAGATATGTGACATAATCAATATTTTTAGCTGCTTCTTGGATGTTTAAGAACTTCACTGTTTTCTTTTCTATTTGACAGCATCTTAGGTCGCAAAAGCATTTTCTGCAAAATATTAAATGATATAACAGTTATGAGTTCAAGAGCAGCTATAGTTTTTGATGTCTGCATTACTACTCAAATATCCAGAAAACTTACCCATGCATAACCTTTTGATATTCATTGGTCTGTTTGAGGTGGTTTCAGTCCAGCAGTTTTGGGCTTATGTTGAAACGTCAATCAATAAATGCTTCAAGGAGGGTTCACTCCCAGCACATAACATGTTACTCACTTAGTTTTAAAGCATTTGGTTGATGTATTAGCTTTTACTATTTTTTTTAGTTGATGCTGTTTGAGTAATTATTATACAATACTCAAATTGATTGATCTTAAGCCTCTTCCCCAGTTGTTTCCTTCTGAGATCATCTGTCAATGTCAGTATTTTTGTGGAAGTTTCCAGTTAATATCAGGATCTTGCAGCTTTTAAGTCTAGTCAGGTATCCTGAACGTGTTGGTATCACAAATGCTTTGTAGGATATTGTCTTGTAAGAGGAATGTTTTGACTGCCACATATTTTCAAGTCTAGTTATAGTATTCTTTGCCCACTCTTTGTCCATTGCACCTTTATATGGTACATTTTTGTCAATACATAGGCATTTGATTTATTGAATAGAAGAAATAGAGACCATTGATGTTAATGTTTTTCATTTGGGAAGTGTGTTTCTTACATTCAACTATTAAATATGAACTTTTCCTCTGTTCAGATTCTAGCCATAAATGCATTAAATCCAGTGTATTTAGATCATCAATGAAAATTATAGGTTACATTCATATTTCTTGCTGTTTTTCTTGTGAAAAAAGGGTACAGGATATAGTGCTAAAATTTTTTTTAAATGTTTTTAAATACATTGTCTGTTAGGAATATTTCCTTTGAAAAATTTATTACATTAGAAATAGCTGTGCTTTCAGTTACAAATGTAGTTGCTTAACCAGTAACTAAGACAGCAAGTTTTTTCTTTTCTTTTGCTTGATGCAAAATATTTCAGTATTCTTGAGTAAAGATTAGTTAAATGGTCTTTTTATAGTCAAGACATGTGACAAGATTTCTACAGTACTTTTTTGTTTTCACTGTTGACAGCACAGCTTCATCAAAAGTTGTTCGGCGCATATCCACACCTTTCTTTTCACTTGTTTGTTCATCACTCACTATGTTGTTGGAATTACAGTAGTCTTGGGGGAAATGATTTCACAGTTAGTGTAAAGTTTATACATAATGTTTAGGCAAGCTTATAATTTTTGCCAATTAGTATTTTCAATTCTTGCCAACAAGATTTGCCTGTGTCATTGCAAACAAGTTAGGTGTGTCAGTTTCTTCTATATTTCTTTTAAATGTACTTGTGACTGGTGATCTGTAGAACATTTTCATCAGTATTCAACAATTAAATCTCTCTTCTTGAGCCTCCAAGTCATTGTAAAAAGATCTTGTCTGAGTCATTGTATGGATTTCAAACTTCTCTAGAAGAACAATGGATATAGTATTTTACTGTGTGATGCAGCTAATGAGTAAAGCACAACAGTGTTAAGATGGCAATGCTTTTTCACACATCTCATATGTAACAGATGATTAACTCCAAAAATACATATAATTGTTTTGGTCTATCATCATTCAGACAATCATTTTAATGGAACACATTTATGCATAATTTTTGCCATCAGCATTGTAGCAAATTGAATTTGAGTGGAGCTTCTACTTAGATGCAAATAAAACATCTTATCAGTATCATTGATGGTTTCTTTCATGAAGGATGTCTTATCTGTTTCCCATCACAGAAAGTTTTATTGATCTGGACCACTTAATGATTGGCTTCTACTATAATCATAATTTCACATTGAATGTATGGCTGAATCATGATTTATGAAAACCTAAAGATAGAATATAGTTGGTTTGAAGTGATGCGAAATATTAATTTATTGCATAGATATTAGGAAAGAGTGTTTGTGCAATCTTACCCATGGACATTCTTTTCAGATTTCAACTTTACCATCTTGAATATTCTTGCAGGCACAGTATATATGTGTAGTAAGAAGCTTGCTTCCCAACAATATGGTTCCAGGTTCAGGCTCACTGCAATGCATCTTGGGCAAGTGTCATAGCATTGGGCTAACCAAAGTCTTGTGATTGGACTTGGTAGACAGAAACTGAAAGTAGCCTTATTTACATAATTCCTCATCTCTTAGATATAGAACTGAAAGAAGCCTATCGTGTGTGTTTATGTCCCCTTGTGATATTGTGTGATAGTTGTAAAATGATTGTCACTGTCATACTATTAGTGGCATTCATTTCCAATATTTTTCAACAAGAACATGTCTGACCATGGGGAAATGTTACCTTGCTTGGAAATAAGTGAGGGTTGGCAACAAGAAGGGCATCTGGCCTTAGAATATCTGCCTCAGATATACTCCGTCCAACCTATGCAAGGATGGAAAAGTAGTTAAATGATGATGAAAAGGGGGATCATTTTCCGTACATAGGAAGTTTCCTCTCAATGCAATTCATCTCCAAAAATGGTTTGGATAACAGGGTTCATGTTGTTTTTGGAAGACTGTTCCACTACATCTTCAGCATCAAAGCCACCACCATCATTAAACATCGGATCAGCTGGGTAGGCCATATTCACCGTATAAATAGGACTAGGTTTCCCTATCAGATCCTCTTCAGTGAACTCAAAACAATGATAACTCAGAGACCATTAATTTGAAAATCTGGGAAGAACATTTAGCATATTGCAAGCTCTAATTTCTAACCATCTCAACTACTGCAGAATTATATGATTGAGAAGTCATAGAGGCTAAATGAGAAAGGAAATGAAATACTCAGAAATGGGAAGAGCCAACAGTGTGTATGTGTGTGTGTATGTTTAATTTGACCAGTTTTATATGAATTATGATCCAAAAAAAAAAAAGTTTGTTAAGCAATGTAAAAAAAAAAATGATAGTTAATGTAGAGAATATTTATATCATTCCATTTAGTAATTATCCCAAAATAGCACTTAAACCCATTTTACTCGTAAAACTACATTATTTTTTATAAGCAAATTATGGAACTGTAGCACATAACCTATTTAAATCTTAGCCCAAGATATAAAGTTGAGGCATCATCAGTATTCAGTTTAAACTCTTTCAGATTATTTGGTGAGAAGTAAAAATATGATTGGGCAAGATTTTTAATGTGAGACAGCAAGAATAATAAAGATAGTTTGGTGTTTCAGTGATTGAGAACTGAAACTAATATAGTACTAATAGAAGAGACAGAAGGAGCGTACAGCTTACTAAGGTACTAGTGCCTGAAATGTATTAGTTATTTAAGTCTTATTATCAATTTAAATAGTGCTATATTCTTGATATTTAATATATTTTTCTTTCTCTACCTTTATCAGAACATTCAACACCAGTGGGATTAATTTTCTAATCTAATGACTTAATCTGTTGTATCCCATGCTATTTCACTAAATTCTCTAGCAATTATTTTTTTATAGATTTAAAAAAAAATCTTTAGCAAATTAAAAATATTTATTGTAAGCAATTTTATTTTGAAATGTAAAGAAATGTACTTTTGATATAGTTTTTCAATTTTTGATATTTTTCTTTGTTTAATAAAAACATAAGTGTATATCTGGTATATTTTACAATCTACTATATTTTTTTAACTGTCAAATTTCAGATGTACTTTTCTTAAACATCTCACATATTAAAATACCTAT
>NC_068986.1:44198819-44207067 GCF_001194135.2 Octopus bimaculoides
AAAAAAAAAAAAAAAAAAAAAAAAAAATTATTTTTTTTAAATTTTAAGTTTCTTTTAACTATATATTTTTACTGTAATGCCAATTGGATGTATCCATTTTTTTTTAATGCTTATAGATACTTATCTCTCTCACTAAAGGAAATTAATTTTGATATCACATTTATGTATTTATAATTATTTTCATTCAAATTTTCAACTGCAGGCAACCAAGACATATTGATTTGTGGTGTGTGTAAGCTTGAGTTTACTAACCTACACACCTTAGCCCAACACAAGAAGCTTCCCTGTAAGCTTCGGTTTAGTTGTCAGTGTCAAAAGAATCCACAGCCTGGTAAGTAATGTTGATAGATTCACTGACAGACACAAAATCACTATTTCCAGTCTTTTAGTTATCCTCTAATTTACATAAATTCTTTCATTTCCCAATTTATAAAAATCTACTTAGGCTGCATTATGACAACAATTCTGATATTTCAACATACTTTTAACATTCTCTTCACTGAATATACTTCTGCTCTGATAGTAATATAATATATATAAAATAAATTATTTTAAAATCTGCTAATCTCTTATGACCATAATTATATTGTACATCTACATAATGCTCTTATTACTTCAGCAAGCACATCAAAGTCCAAAACAAGTCTGGGGTTATCATCTGCATCAGACAAAGCTCTTAGACTAATATTAGTCATTAAGCTAATATTCTCATTACATCAGTATCTCTAATTAGATTTTTTTAATACACACTACATTAAATATATGAACACTAATTTAACTTTAGCATATACTGTAATAACCCATGTAATTTACGCACTTTTTTGCAAAAATAAAAATAAACTTTAGTGGGTGTGTAAATTACATGGTTAGATCATTTCCAGAATTTTTTTTGTTGAAAAAAGACGTACAAAACGTGAAAATTCAAACTGGAAGTTGACTCATTTAATGGCTAAATAGGTTTTTACAGAAAAAATAAAGGCTTGAATATGCATAATAAAGTCGACTTTAATTTATGCTGGATGGTATAATGCTTACTTTTTCTGTATAAATTACTAAAACCATTAAATGGTTAACTAATTTTTGAAGTCTGATGTTCATGCTGATAAAAACGGTCTGGGCCATATTTTACATTGCATGGAGTTTCTGCCTATCACAATAGAGCACATATTTAATTTCTCCTTCACAGTAAATGATTCATAAGTTCTGCTCATACTGACAAAAATGGTAATGATAAATTTTTAAGTTTGCCTGACAGTTTATAAGTGTGAAAGGGATTCAAATTTCAATACTCCATATCAAAGGTTCTGACAAGAATAAGCGTAAAAGAATTGTTTACATAATCAGTTTGATCAGTCACCTTCCTTTGTCAGTTGAGTAAAGTGTCATCCAAGCTGATGTTTATTGGTAATTAAACTTAATTTGCAGTACCTGTGCATATTTATCAGCTTTGTTTTTGTTGGTAATTCTTATCAACTACTTTTCCCGTGATCGTGATTTGAGAAGACATACAGCAGTATGCTAAAGATTGGACATAATCTGTTGTAGGCAAGAAATGTAAAATAAAGTTTATGATAAACAACACAAACACTTTGGAATTTAATAGGTTTCAATGTGATTCCTGTTAAACAGAAATTATTTTTATTTGATGAAAATTTAATAAAATCTAATCATAAGTAGGTGAAATTATGCTAAATACAACTAAATTGTAAACCTTTTTCCCCTGGCTACATCGGCAATTCTGAAAACTTTTAGGTACGAATTTTACATGAGTAGAAGCATTTTTTAACAAATTTTATCCTGAAAATCACCTGTGTAAATTACACAGGTGCACAAATTACATGGGTTTTTATGGTATATTATACACTGTATATTTTTTTATGTTCATCTTTGTAGTCTTATTACTCATGTTTATATCATTGTTGTAAAGGTAACATTTTGTGGGATGATAATGAAAGAAATATACTTTGCTGATAATAAACATGCTGCAAATACTTTAGTACGGATAGCAATTTACTATTATTACTCATGCTTCGATTGTTATTAGCTGCGACTAGGGAATGAAAAAATTTGATGTAAACGCTTCTTGCTAGATAATCTCAAACTTTATATTGACCCTATATTTTACTATATGTATGTTGAAACATCATTGAAACAAGTCATATATCAATTCTGATATAAATTTTTTTTGTGGTGGATTTTATAATGTTAAATAGGTACAAGTTAACTGATTATTTTATTAATATTGCATGTAATACATATATATCCATTTATATATCCTACCAAATTTTTACACACTTGATAGTCCAATCACTGCAGTATTTTTCCTGAGGTAACATCTGTTATAGATTCACCATGTTAAAAACACAATGCATATTAGGAAGAGACAAAAATTCTTTCCAATAGCAGCTAGCAAAAGCACCAGATGAATTTCAGTCTTTTTAGGCTATTTCAGTGATGCATCTAGCCACATGCTCAGACAAGAATTTATCATCTCAGATATAGGAAAAGGGGTCTGTGTTTGTTTCCTAAGGTTATCGAGTTTTGATTTGTCCAATGCTCCATTCATAGTCAGGATTTAATATTTGATTTTGTCTAGTTCTGCTTGTTTGAGTTTCAAAGAAGACTGATAATTATTACTTTTTAAAGTTATCTCTACAAATTTTCTATAAAAATTAGAGCCTGGCTTGAAAGTTATGTTTCATATATGAATACTTCTATGTAAACGATGTGATCGAGAATATCAAAATAGGTAATGGGTGCATATGCATATTTCTTCAGCACTACATCTAACTCGTGGAGGTGCAATGGCCCAGTGGTTAGGGCAGCAGACTTGCGGTCATAGGATCGCGGTTTCGATTCCCAGACCAGCCGTTGTGAGTGTTTATTGAGTGAAAACACCTAAAAGCTCCACGAGGCTCTGGCAGGGGGTGGTGGTGAACCCTACTGTACTCTTTCACCACAACTTTCTCTCACTTTTTCATCCTGTTTCTGTTGTACCTGTATTTCAAAGGGTCAGCCTTGTCACACTGTGTCACACTGAATACCCCTGAGAACTATGTTAAGGGTACACGTGTCTGTGGAGTGCTCAGCCACTTGCACATTAATTTCATGAGCAGGCTGTTCCGTTGATCGGATCAACTGGAACCCTCAACGTCGTAAGCGACGGAGTGACAACATCTAACTCATTAACCATCCACTGAAAAGCCTTAAATATACTTGGTAGTATGTTATGGTTGCATCATAAAATATGGTGTCCCTACCAGTAATTAATATGATAATTATTATATATCTCAGCTAAACACAGTGACTGAAAAAAATCAAATCAATTTCTGGTTCCCATTTATTTCTTTTTTCTTTTAATGTTATCTCATGTTTATTCCATTGTATCTTAGAACAAGAACAGGAGGCTTTGATTCTCAACTGTGCTACTTGTGAAATGACATTTTTCTCTGCATGGAGCCTTGTGCAACACTGTCAGACAGAACATAATCTGGCTTTGTTCAAAGAAGGTAGACAAATTGTAAGTATACTGCAAGTTTAAATGTATCAAATGTGTACTTTTCAGACAAAGAGCTGAATGTTATATTTCTTACGTATTTCTTCTCACAAATAATAATAAATAAATAACACTCTCTTTTTTTTTTTTATCTTTCACTCATATCAATATTTTCTATATATTTTATTTTTCCTTTTTTTTTTGTTTTTCTGTAGTAAAGTTACTACTTCGGATATTAACTTTAGTGATTTTTCAGAATGTTAAAAATCATTTAGCAAATTTTAAATATGAAGTAAAGATCTTAAGCTCTTGTAACTAAAATTGTCTCTTAAAAACAAAATGAGAGGGGTGGGAGATCTTAGACTATGCAGCTATTAGGAAAATTTATTTTCACTTTAAAATGTTTATCTTTATATGCTCTGAAAATACTAGGTGATATGGAAACAAGTGTATCACATATTTATTTTGTCTCGCAATTGATGAACAATGTTGGTTGCAAGTTTTGTAATGGGGCAATCTTCTGATTCACTGTATTCTGACAGCAAGAATGCTAAGAAAGAGTCTATAATTAAGAACAAATTCGCTTAAAGGATGCTGGTGTTTTGGCTTACTTACCAATATTCTCTCAATATTCTCTCCCCCCCACTCTCTCTCATGCATATGTTTGTCAAAAGATATTACTCATAGATGCACATGCACACACACCACAGGTTTCCTTACATTTTTTTCTATCTTCAGTTACATTGTTTACAAACATGTATTCTGCCGACCAAATCCATCCATAAGGTTTTGGTTGGCCTGGGTCAGTATTAGAAGACAGTTGCCAAGGTGCCAGGCAATGGGACTGAACCAGTACCATGTGGCTGGGGAGCAAACTTTGTACAACGTAGTCATGCTTGTACCATCTTCCTTAGAATTATTGCAGATACTAAAAGACATCTATTGATTGTAGAACCTTTGTTTCCTAGTACTCATTTCATTGGTTTAATTTAGAATAAAGGGATTTGAAACAGGAAACAAGAAAAAGAGTAAACATTTTCAAAAGATATTTAAACATTTGAATAAGTAAGTACCACCAAATAATGTTGATTTCCGTTACCTCGGCACAGCAAATTTTTGCAAGTAAGGGGTTCATGATCTCAAATTCCACTGAAGTTGAGAATTGTTCCATTTCTCCAGAGTGAATAAAAATAATTAGAGAAACATCCTATGAGGTTTCAGATCTGGAGTAAATGTGTGAATCTCTATTTAAATCCAAAGGCTCTCTCTCAACACATGACTATGATGCTCCTCAACTACTACTCATCGTCAAAGATGTAGATATTGTCAGCCACTAAAAGACATGTTCAAGTGGTTATGGTCAAGTAACTGACAAGCAAATCTGTGGTATTGAGCAGAATTTTTGCTATAATGATATTTCTGCTTCAACAACTCAGCACTGAATCTGTCTAAAATGTAATGAAAAATAGGTCAGTTTGAAAACATTGATGTCCAGGACACCAAAGCAAAGTTTGAAGGGAATAGTAGTCATTTTCTTTGATTTCTAGATAGAAGCAATCAAGAAATAACACTTACTGACCAAAGACAAAAATAAATAGAAATGTTATTTTAACCTTTTTTCTATTAAAAAGAATCCAACCTAAATTAACCCTTTAGATTATTCTATCAAATATAATGCTTTTTCATTTAGATTATTTTTAATCAATGTATTATTTTGTAGCTTTGAAATTTTAATGATGTGATTGTATATTTTTAGAATAGGGTAGGTGTGTGATAGGCTGGATCTGGCTAGTTAGAACATAAAACAAGTTGCATATTTGGGGCGGAAATGGCTAGTTTAAATGCCAAAGGGTTAGTTTGATGGTTTGGTGGAAATGCATTAATTTCCGTATTGTAGCATTTTTTGTTTTTTGTTTTTTTTTTGCATCTGATTTTTCCCTTTCAGTTAGATGATTCTAATGGCACCAGTGTAAAAATAGAATTATCATCTAATGATACAACTCAAAATTCGACTGCTGTAGAAGTCAAACAGGAACCTAAGGATCAGTAGTATAATGGTAAATATTTAAAATTACTTTTTCTATTATTTACTTTACTTTTTGTATTATTTATTTTACTTTTATCTTCATATATTTAAAATTGCAGTTTGTTATTAAAAAATCTGTTACACTTCGTATTTTAACTGAAATGTTTTTTTATTTTGTTTATTTCAGGAGCTGCTATAATTTTAACTTTGAAGTACGTTTCACCGAAAATCCAACTGTTATCCATTTTGGGTGTAGAATTTTCAAAGAAATCCACATATCCTATTACCCTTTCATATCATCTTTTATTGAAATTATAACTTAAGACTATACACACACATATATCTCTAGAATTTCTGGCATGTTTTGAGAAATTTCCATGCCTGTGTTTTTTCTCTCATTGTTTATACAGAGGATCTGTAATTATTCTGTAAATCTTTCAGTGATAGCAAGCATTGTAGAAAATCAAACCAAATACCTTAGAGTATTTAGTTTCACCCTTTTCTATGCTGAGTTTAAATCTCACTTCAGTCGACTTTACCTTTCATCCTTTTGAAAGCAGTAAAATATAAGTGGCAGTAATATATTACTGTTGGGAAAGAGTTATTTTAATTACTTATACTTCTTCCTATACGAAAATTTCCCTTGTATTCAATGGAAAACAATATAATCTTCATCATCATTATTATTATGAATAGTAGGATGGTGGATGGCAGAATCAGTCAAGCACTGAGGTTCGGTTTCATCTTTTAAAGCTCTGATTTCAAACCCTATCAGGGTTGACTTTACCAATAGTCCTGCCACAGTTGATAAAATAAGTACCAGTAACATTGATTCTTCATTCAATTCACTATACATCTCTCCTACAAATTTGTGGCCTTGCGCCATAATAAATTTTCGTCATTGTTTTTTTTTTTAACCATTATTATTATTATATGTATTAGTACAACAATTAGAAGTATGTTGTGTAGAAGTGTTTTATATTATTTGAATAACATCGAAAATGGGATACAAACATTCAGTTTTAATTTCATTTCATTTCATTCTCAAAATAATTTTTACAAAGCGTTCATTTTAAACACCTCTATTGTAATTTATATAATATCAAAAATAAAACGCCCCTCCATATTTACTGTTGAATGTGCTACTGAGTATTATTAGCAAAAAGTAGAAGTATTTGAACTTCTCTTGTTCAACAAATTATTTATATACTTATTAATAATGCAGGTATTATTTAATTGCTACACTCACTACCATAAAAAATAAAAAATGAAAAGAACTTGAGTCACACTGGAAGACTTCGGTAGAAGATAACCAGATTATTTGTTCCCTCTCTTATTTATTTTTATATGCATTTGTCCACAGTTGATTGTGAGTACAAGAAACATGCAAATTCTCTTCAACAATGCTACTTGTGGAAAACAAAAAAAAATTACCAGTCTCATCTTTCATTAAAAATAAAAAGAAATTGCAATATTCAAAAAGGACATCATTTTATATGTATTCACATGTAATAAATTTATAATGTAAGCATATGTTTTTGTTTAAATGAATTGTTATTTATTTTCATCATCATCATACTTCTAGTTTCAATGCTGATATGAAAACATAGATGAATGGTTCTATACCAACACAGCATATTGCCATATGTTGTGTCTTTTGATATGGTTTTTATGGCTAGATGCACTTCCTATTACCAACAACTTTACTGCTTGGATTGGCTGCATTTTATTGTGCCACTGAGGCTAACTCTCTTACTGCAAAAATCAGATATGTCCACTTAGAATTTCATAACCCATAACTGTGTAAAACAGTTTTATATACAAATCTATCTTTTGTTGAAAAATGTCATGCTTGAAGCTCTTTTATGTTTTTGTTGAGATATATCAAGTTTAATGAGGCAACATGATTTGCAGAAAATCATCATTATCATCATTTAACATCTGCTTTTCATGCTGGCATGGGTTGGACAGTTTTGACTTGGTTTTTATGGCTGGATAATACCAGCACAGACGAGGTCAGTTTTGTCATGGTTTTTACAACTGGATACCCTTCCAAATGCCAATCATTTCACAGTGTGGACGGGATGCTTTTTACGTGGCACCAGCACTGACAAGGTCACCAAGTAACTTGCAAGACAAAGAATTTTTGAGAGGAGAGGGGGAATTGGAGGAGTTGATCTTGTTTCAGATTCTATTTTTCAGGAGATATTTAACATCCTTACTGGAATAACCATGAAATTCAATTTTGTAATTAAAAAGATAAAGTGGTTTTCTTGACCAAGACTAGAGTCTCCTACCTGTATCATTTTTGATTCACAGTTACTGCCCTCAGTGTAACTTAGAGAACCCACATTTTTTTTATTTCTTTACATATTTATTTATACTCTTATACTCTTATACTTGTTTCAGTCATTTGACTGTGGCCATGCTGGAGCACCGCCTTTAGTCGAGTAAATTGACCCCAGGATTTATTCTTTGGATGCCTAGTACTTATTCTATCGGTCTCTTTTTGCCAAACCGCTAAGTTATGGGGACGTAAACACACCACCATCGGTTGTCAAGCGATGTTGGGGGGACAAATACAGACACATACACAGACATACACATATATATACATATATACGACAGGCTTCTTTCAGTTTCCGTCTACCAAATCCACTCACAAGGCTTTGGTCGGCCCGAGGCTATAGTAGAAGACACTTGCCCAAGGTGCCACACAGTGGGAC
>NC_068986.1:44207563-44220811 GCF_001194135.2 Octopus bimaculoides
AAGGGCAGTGGACTCGCGGTCATAAGGTCGCGGTTTCGATTCCCAGACCGGCCGTTGTGAGTGTTTATTGAGTGAAAACACCTAAAAGCTCCACGAGGCTCTGGCAGGGGATGGTGGCGAACCCTGCTGTACTCTTTCACCACAACTTTCTCTCACTCTTTCATCCTGTTTCTGTTGTACCTGTATTTCAAAGGGTCAGCCTTGTCACACTGTGTCACACTGAATACCCCTGAGAACTACGTTAAGGGTACACGTGTCTGTGGAGTGCTCAGCCACTTGCACGTTAATTTCACGAGCAGGCTGTTCCGTTGATCGGATCAACTGGAACGCTCGACGTCTGATGAAGAATTTGTGAATGAGGCTCTACATAGCTAGGCAGGAGAACAGGAAGACACTGAGATAGAGGAAATTACACCAAAACAGCCAACACCGTTTAAAATGTGGAATCTCATGGACATTACCATCCGCTACATAGGAATATCTTTTGATTCTGTGATTGAGCCTTACTATGAACATTTTCAACCATTCAGAGCAGTCGTAATTAAGAAATGATGTCAGAGCAAGAAACAATTGAGACTGGATGTTTTCTTTGAACTAACTTCTCTGACTCCCACTCATATTTCAACTCCAACATTCTATAAATGACATTTGTTTACAAGTTAACAGATGTTACCAGTATCACCACTTGTCTACTTTTCAGAAGAGTCTGCAGGTGGTGGATTCTACTTCATCTACACGTTCAGAAACTGAATTGAAACTACTCGCATTGGTTATAGCAAAAATACTCTTTAGCTACATAATCAAAAAGGTACATAAAAATTATATATTCTTTATGATAATTTTAAAATTATATATTGTGCAGTAGTGCATATCATATAAAAGCTTTTCTTTAAAAAACAGTACAAAATAACTCTGAGGTTACCGTCAGTGTAACATAGTTTTTGGTGCTAACAGTCACACATCCTTATTAGTCAGCTGAATCTAGGAGTTACTCTGTCTGTTTGTCTCTCTCTCTATATATATATAGATATATATATCAATACGTAATTGTAAGCTCCAAGGATCTAAGGGTAGGAAATTTGTACGCTTTGGGCAGTCTGATGAGTAGCTGGCTGGGTACCCCTTGTTGAGTAATTATTGCATCAGAGAACCTGCTAGCTAGGAAACATACGTAGCCTGGATTTTACCTGTTCCACTCCCTCATTTTGGATTTTTATGTACATATCATTTTATCCTTATACTTGTTTCAGTCATGTGACTGGCCATGCTGGAGCATTGCCTTCACTGGACAGCAAAAATTTTGCATGTGTTTTAGACTAGAGCGAGGACAGTGATTCTGAATCCGCACTCAAAATTGTTCTAGCACATCAGGATTTTGAGTTATGTGCATGCACAAGATTATAACTATACTTTCGGCTAGATATTAGCTGTGTTATAAAATTTGCTAAAATGAAAGCAGTATTAATTCAAAATGAAAGAAATAACAACAATAAAACAAACGATGAGAAAATTCATTATTTAGTTTAGCAACAGATGGTGCTGATGTACTGTGTTCAAGTGCCAAATATGTCAGTTTGTTCTTGGTAACTCTCAGTGTTTGTGCTGCTGTCATGTGTGGAATGTGTATCTCTCACTCTGTGTGATTACTGTTTTAACTGTGTTCATTGAATAGGAGAGGTTGTGTGAATCATAAAAACTCCCTATAAATATTTTGGGTGTAAAGTTGGGGACTAAGACAAGAGGTAGGCACCTCATATATGTTGCACCATGTGTTACTCAGGGCTTACACAGTGGTTGATTGGAAAATGGAAGATAATGCCTTTTGCTGTACCAATGATATGGCATTGACCAACCAATCATGTCTTCGATTGTTACTTTTGCATGACTAATATTAGTGGTTTCTCAAAGAAAACCAAAGCAAAAATTGTGTATGCAGATTGTAAGTTGGCTCTAAAACTGGTCCCACATGACTTCAAGAACCCTGTCCCAGTTCCCTTATTACATGATTCACTTGAAGTCCTTGACACATTGCACAATGAACTCTCTGATTCTCCTATTGACAAAGAATATGTAGTTGATTCTAAGAAAATGAGCCATGCTTGCTTAATCAAGAAGATTTGAACGATTTAGTAAGAGACCTAAAATTGTCAAAGAAGAAGGCAGGAGTTTTGGGATTCAGACTACAGCAACGGAATCTCCTACAGCAAGGTATAAAAATTTCCATTTTCCGTTCTCACCAAGAAGGCTCATCTGTCTTTTTCAAGCAAGAAAATAATGCTTGACACATGCATGTGGCTAATGAATGGAGATTGTTTATAGACTCAAGTAAGGTTAGCCTCAAAGCTGTGTTGTTACATAATGGTAATGAAAAACCTTCCATTCTTGTGGGTCATGTTGTCGGTATGGAAGAAACTTATGAATCGATGGAAATCATTCTGAAAGGAGTTAATTACTCAGTTCATAAGTGGAATATTTGTGGTGATTTCCGTCCTCTTAGGACTGCAGCTGGGATATACTAAAAATATGTGCTCCTTGTGTGTTTGGAACAGCCATGATGACTGTCCTAAAAGAGATGAGTGCATAGTTGGTCGGTACAATGTGCAGCATATACCACTGGTAGACCCGCAAAAGATCTTCCTTCCACCCCTTCACATCAAACTCGGCCTCATGAAAAACTTTGTAAAATTAATGACACATGATGGTTGTGGCTTCCAGTACCTAAAAGTAAAATTCGGTGCAGTGAAGAGTGATGCAAAACTGAAAGCAGGCATTTTCATTGGACCCAAGATCACAGAATTGATGTCTGATAACAAATTCAGAGGTAAACTGAATCTAGTTGAGCTGACAGCATGTTAGTTGTACAGAACTTTCTTGGAAATCATAGAGCTGAAAACTATGCTGATTTAATAAACATGCTAACAGTGTATGAAAGAATGGGATGCCGAATGTCCTTTAAAATGCACTTCTTGCATTCTCATCTCCATGTTTTTTCAACAAATCTTGGTGCCATTGGTGATGAACATGGTGAGAGGTTCCACCAGACATATCTGAAATAGAAATGAAGTATCAAGGCTGGTTCAATCAACACATGACGGGTGACTCCAGCATGATGCATAATTGCAAGAGCAAGTGTCTCAAACATTCCTGAGCTGAGCATATCAAAAATAAAGTGAGTATTCTCTTAACATAAATATATTAGGTCGTCAAGTATGAAATTTGTAGTAGGGTATATGGTAAACTTTGACAGCTGCTCATTTTGTGCCATTATCATATTTTGACAATCTTTATTTTTTGTTAGAAAGCTGAGACATCTATTTCTTTATTCTAACCCATTTTGCATTTTATAAAAGCATTTATAAATCGTTTTTTGCTATTTTTGTTTTGAGATGGATAAGTTGGAAATTTGTACAGGTTTGAAATATGAGTTCTTTGTTGGAAATACAGCATCACTGACAGCTCGGAATATTAATGGAGTATTTCATTCTAATATTATTACACAGTAGACAGTATCAAATTGGTTTGCAAAATTTCGTTCTGGTAACTTTGACCTCACAAATGAGCAAGACAGTCGATCAGAAACAAAGGTGGATAATGACGAACTGAAAGCCACTGTCAAGTCAGATCCATCTCAAATTGGCCGTGAATTATCGTTGTTTGGTGTTAGCAAGCAAACAATATTGACTCACCTAGTTCAAATCGGTAAAGTGAAAAAGTTGGATAAGTGGGTTCCACATGAACTCAATGAAGATCAGAAACACCAATGTTTGGAAGCCTGCATTATGCTACTTTCTCATCACAAAAATGAATCATTTTTGAATGGAATTGTAACATTTGATGAGAAATGGATCCAATACAACAACCGTAAATGTTCAGCACAATGGTTTGACAGAGATGAGCCGACAAAACAGTCCAAAAAGCAAAATTCATCAAAAGAAACTGATAGTGTGTGTTTGGTGGTGATCCATTATGATTTCATTAAACCTGGCTTATCAATCATGGTCTAAGTATACTGTAGCCAACTGGACCAAATAATACAGAAATTTACAAAAAAAAACAGCCTAGATTAGTCAACAGATCTACTCGTATTTTATTGCAAGACAACACCAGACCACGCATCACAAAAATGACATTGGTGAAACTAAAGGAGTTGGAGTTGCAAGTTCTCCATCATCCACAATACTCACCTGATCTTGCTGCCACTGACTACCACTTCTTCCAGAATTTGGATAACTTTTTGATAGGAAAAAAATTTAATTCCGACGATGCTGTGAAACAGGCCTTCCAAGATTTTATTGACTCTAGATTGCCAAGCTTCTACAGTTCCAGGCTGAACAAGCTACCTCTGAAATGACAAAAGTGTATTCACAATATGGGTGTATACTTTGATGAATAAAGCTATTCCTTGTATTTATAAAACATTAGCAAACTTTTTTCTTTTCTACAAATTTCATACTTGACAACCTGATACTATGTACCATTACCATTTGCCTTGAACAGATATACTATATACAATACTAATATACTATTATAATGGTTATTTACCTTGAACTTAACTATTCCTGATACTAATATAGTATTTATATATAATTATGCACATGACTCAAAATCTTGACGTGCTACAGCAATTCTGAGTTCAGATTCGGAATCAGCATACTTGATTTAGTATGGTACAGCACCATTTGTCTGAGTAGCAGACAATGAATTATTTTTGTTGCCCTGTGTAATATATATCCATCTCTCTCTCTCTCTCTCTCTCTCTCTCTCTCTATATATATATATATATATATATATATATATATATATATATCCTTATCTACCTTCCTTCCAGGTTAGTGCTCTCAGATGTATATATATATATATATATATATACACACATACACACATATATATTGAACCAAATTTGATGACTGGTACCCTTGCCAGTGGAGCGCTAACAGCACCATCCAAGCAGGATCACTGCCAGAGAAGCTGTCTGGCTTCCATGCCAGTGGCACGTAAAAAGCACCATTTGAGTGTGATCGTTATCCGCGTCGCCTTACTGGCACTTGTGCCGGTCGCACGTGAACAAAACATTCGAGCGAGGTCGTTGCCAGTGCCGTTGGATTGACTCCTATGCAGGTGGCACATAAAAAGCACCATTTGAGCGTGGCCGTTGCCAGTACCACCTGACTTGCCCTTGTGCCGGTGGCACGTAAAAGCACCCACTACACTCTTGGAGTGGTTGGCGTTAGGAAGGGCATCCAGCTGTAGAAACTCTGCCAGATTAGATTGGAGCCATCTGATTTGCCAGTCCTCAGTCAAAGCGGACGTTAAACGATGATGATGATATATATTTATATATATACACATATTGAGGAAAATGATTTATTTGCATGTTATAAAAAGGTGACGTTCTTTTGAAAAAATACATTACAAATAAATAAATTGATTGGAAGTTGAAAGTTAAAAAAAAATTAAGATAAAAGCAAAAAAAAAAAAGAACCTAAGTCTATATTTGGAAAGAACTGATCTGACTCTTGCACCTGTATAAATTCACAAGAGCACATGCTTACACATACACATGAGCTCTGATGTGTTAGGCCAAGCTTCTTTCTAAAGATTTTTCCAAATATGGCCATTCCATATTTTTAAGTGTGTGAAATGTGACCATCCCATTTTACAAAAACATTTCAAATGTAAGTATCTCATCCCTTAAAAGCATTCAAGTATGACCATCTCATTTTTATATAAATATATATTATGTGTTGATAAATCTGCTTCATCCAGTCTTTTTTAAAAGTATTCTGTGACCATCCTATGTTTCATATGTGACAATCTCATCTTTATCTGTGCCCCAAATTACCTCACGGTACATTCTGCCATTTTAAAAAAAAATTTTAAAAACAAGATGCATTGGATACTGTAGTCCAGGTTATGCTGTCTGAAAAATATGAAATGGAGTGATGGTCAAGGGTGGAATGACTTTGATTATTGGTCTACTAGATCAGAACTGACCAGGGTTAAACTACTTTATGGAGTTACACATTTGGTAAGAAATAACAGCCAAATTGTTACTGATATACCTTTTATCATAAAGGTATGTTAAATCGACTGATCAGCAGTTAATCAACAACAGACAAATATATTATGCTTAATTTTCTGATTCATATAAACTTTACTGGACAATACATACATACATACATCATGTATGTGTGTATGTATGTATGGGGCTAGGTGTCTTGTTGGATGTATAGGGCCAGTGATGTCACATGAGTGGCTGAGGAGCCTTGCTGGAAGGATAGGAGCAAGAGAGATCACATGAACCGGAGGATGACTAGTACGAGCCTTTTCGCTTCAGAGCTGTTACTCAGGACAGATATGGTAGCAATGTGGGCTCAGGGAATTTGCAGCTTGGTTCTGGTCAGAGATTAGGAGGGTAAGGCACTTATGGATATATCCTGTCTAGGAAGTTTCAACATTATGAGAAGATCTATGAGGTAGATGAGCTACATTTCTTTCTTCCATACCACAAGTTATTTCAGCCTTCATGCATTTTTCTCTGTTTTCCTTTCCTGGATGATATGTCAACAAAAATAAGGATTGGTAGTGATGCCATTAGACTACTCTGTAGTGAAGGGAATGCTATCACTTGGATTCAGAAGATCGAAGTGGTGGCTAGACTGCAAGACATTGAAGATGTGGCAAGTCTCATGGTTCTGTATTTGGCAGGAAACACATTGGTGTTGGACTTCAAAATGAACTAAAAAGACCAACTGGAAGCAAAGAAGATTGAATGGTGCCTAAAAAGAGTTTGTGGAAGGATCACATGGTGCGTTTGCCAAACTAGGAAAGGTGTGGTAGATGGGAGAGTAGGTAGATGTGTATGCAGCAGAAATTCAGAGGTTGGCCACACTCAATGGATTTACAGGGGAAGCCCTGGAAAAAGTAGTGCAGCTAGTGTTCATGAATGGTCTTCTTGACAAGATATTAGTTCAGCTGCAACAGCTGCCTGGTAACAACATGTCTATGAGCAAACTCATTACTCAAGCCTGTGTGTCAATGCAAAATGCAAGGTAAAATGGTGTGGTGCTAGCAGCTAAAGAAGCCTACACAACAGGTGGTGATCAATGAAGGATGAGCAGAGAAGAGCCTCTGTGGAATAGCCATGAGCGTTTAAAGGCCAGTGCTTTAGGTGTTGGGGAACCTTCATAGTGAGGGATTGCAGAAAGCTGGAGCCCAAATCAGTTTGCTACCAGTGTAAACAGACAGGATATATCACCAGCAACTGCAGTCAGGGAAAGGAATAAAGGAGTGTGTATGGGGATTACTGTGACACTACCTATCCCTGAGGAGTCGCAATGGCCCAGTGGTTAGGGCAGTGGACTCGCAGTCATAGGATTGCGGTTTCGATTCCCAGACCGGGCGTTGTGAGTGTTTATTGAGTGAAAACACCCAAAGCTATCTCTCACTCTTTCTTCCTGTTTCTGTTGTACCTGTATTTCAAAGGGGCCAGCCTTGTCACACTGTGTCATGCTGAATATCCCCGAGAACTACGTTAAGGGTACACGTGTCTGTGGATTGCTCAGCCACTTGCACCTTAATTTCATGAGCTGGCTGTTCCGTTGATCGATGCCGTAAGCGACGGAGTGCCAACAACAACCTATCCCTGCAAGCAAGTAGAGGCACTCATACAGTCACTGCTTATAGTGAAAGTCCTAGTTGAGGTGAAGGTATTACAAGTCCCAATGAATATGGGTAGCACAACAATCTTAGTAACCCTAAAAATGGCTAAAAAGTTGAATGGGACGAGTAGTATAAAGGTAGTTGATGGCAGAGAGATGAGATGTAGAGGCAGCAGTGAAGTGGGGTTGGTGGTGCAAGAGAACAAGAATAAGGCTGTGAGTAATTGTGATTGACCATGTAGTGGATGGAGATGATGTGGTAATGGGTATGGATATGGTCAGCCACCAAGGAGATGTCACTATTCATAAAGATGGGTTTATGTTTAGTGGTCTGGGGCACTATGAGATTGCTGTAGAGGAGTTGAGAGAGCCCTGAAGAGAAATGTGCTACACACACGATTGTAGACAAAGATTTTCAGACTGTGTTTGACAGTCAGCATTGGACAGTTGAGTGGCACTGGAAAGGAGGGCCCTCAACATTGAAGAATAAGCTATTATCAATAGACTCTTAAGAGTGTTGCCAAGCGTAAGTTCAAGAGAGAGGTGGAGAAATGGAGAATATTTTAATCTTTTGGAAGGAAGAGGTAAAGAGCAGAGTGTTGCCATTAATGGTAGTGGTGCAGCCAATGGAAAACAAGGTCAGGCTGGTACTGGACTTCCAAGAGCTAAACGACTATGTATCATGCTACATGGGTGGCAAGGTTACCAAAGTCTGCTGCGAAACATTGTGAGAATGGAGACAGATGACGAGGGCTTCCACAATTTTTGACTTGAAGTTAGTATATCTGCAGCTATAAGTTGCTGAGAAACTATAGGAATATCAGCTGGTAGGATATAAAGGCCAAACATACTGTTTGACCAGGCTGGGTTTCAGGCTGATTGAGCACCAAAGATCATGGTGATGGTTCTCAAGTGTAATCTAGGAAAGGTGGACAAGATGAAAAAAGCCACCAGCTCCTATACTGAATACATCTTAGTAGACATGAGTGTGGTGTTGGCAACACAGGCCATAGGTCATCTAAAGAAGTTTGACTAACTGTAAAACCACTAGAGGTGATGGAATGAGGAGCTGCACTAGGGCTCAGGCTGGAAAGAGACCAGGTAGATGTATTGATATTTTGGAGAGGAAATGAGATTCTGGAACTGGGTACCAGCACAAACAGATGAGCACTGTTCTCACTGTGTGGGAAACTGGTGGGTCACTATCCTAATGCAGGTTGGCTCTGAATGATATGTAGCTACACCAAGAGACAATTGGACAGGGTGAGCTGGGGTGGGGAAAAGTGGGAAGGAGAACATGGTGGCTGACATGCAGGAGATCCTAGAAAGGAGTAAGAGCAGAAGACTCAGAGGAAGCTGGTATGTGCTCAAATTGGAGAACAGGACCATATGGTGTGATGCTAGCAGCATAACAATAGGGCTCATTCTGGAAATAGGGGGTATTGATGTGGAGGATACAGCCTGGCCTAGGAAAATGGCTGATTGCAACCACATCAATGTGGCTGAATTGAACATAATGCTGAAAGGAGTAAATCTAGCCTTGAGATGAGGGCTGTGTACTAAAGAGATTTGAATCAATTTGGTCAATTTGCTTGGATGGATGGGATTAGGGATCACTGATGAGAAGAGGGTATGAATGAAAAGGGTGGTGGGGATATTAATAGAATCGATTTTTTTATTACCTATAAAAGGCTACACAGAAAATCTCTTCGACCAATACAAAACATAGAGACAAAACAGACACAAAAAACATAAACTTGGGGAACTAAAATTTACAAAAAGAAGATGAAATCAAAAGAAAAAAAGAAAAGAAACAAATGATAATATGAAAGAATGAAAATGAGGCGTAATGCCCACTTGACCCCCGAAGTCGAATGGTTACATTAAGTCAGTTTTTCTCTTTTACATAAAAAGTCTATGTAATAGACTTTTTATATTAATAGAATGCCAGCTAGGGATTCTGGGAGGGTGAGCTGCTGGATTTGGTTGAGTGAAGTCTTTGTGCCCTCGAATAGGACTAAGGCAGACGTCCTAACCAGAGTGAAGAAAGCCTTGTTGAAAGTGCCAGGGGATATGGAATGGAGGACAGCTGCAGTGTGTTGGCTGAGTGACTTGGAGCTAAGGAAACTGCATATCATGCATCATATGGGAGTGGACAGGACTCTGTACCTAGCCAGGAAAGTTGACTCCAACATTAGAGCATTCAGAAAGTGGTTAGGAGTTGTGACAGGTGTCAATCCATCCACCCCACTGCAGGCATGTATGAGGAAGGAAACATTTCCAGTGAAGTATAACTGGAATCAATTGGCAGTGGATGTGACATACTACTGGCAGAGGACGTGTCTCTTGATGGTCAGCTGCGAACCAAGGTGGATGGCAATGTGAAAGGAAATCAAAACAAGAAGAGCAGATGAAGTTGTATGAACTCTGAATGAGATATTCCTGGAGCGGGGCTCTGTGGATGAATTGCTAATGGACAACAGTACTGCATTTTACTCAGAGGTGCTGAAAGAAATGCTTGATAAGTAGAATGTGAACTGCTTTTTCAGAGTGATATATAAGTGGAAATGGGATTGTGGAGAGAGACGCCATCACATGATCAAGGCTATGGCAGAGAGGGGATATATCTCACCAACTGAAGCAGTATTTTGGTATATGTCAACCTGGTCAGGATAGGATGAGGAGTTGGTGTCACACATGATATTCAGATATGAAAGACAACATTTGTGTATGGTATCACAGCGACTTGAGGAAGAAAGAGTTGTGAATTTTTGAAACAATGTGTTGGTGGATGGAATGCTGCATCATGTCTTGGATGTCCACAGGATCATTGAGTTGTTGTAAACCAAAGGAGGAGGGAGTGTGAGCAACACTCCATCTCTGTAGGGGGTCACAGAGGGAGAGGTGTCTATCCGGGTGGAAGGCAGATTTTGATCAACGACTCTCCTGTCAATCTATCTCTCTTTATATATTTACCATACTCTTTGACACTCACTCTCTTTGTATATGTATTAACCCTCATGCATGTTTAAAATTGCATCTTTTAATGTTTACTTTCGTTTTATGATACACAGTTTATCATGCACAAAATGCTAAACTTTCAAAGCCTGTTTTCTGATTGGGTAAAAATGACCAAACTTTAAATGTCTGTAACATTCTTCAACGTGAAAAGTTACATAAATATACCAAATTTGAAAATTTTCACTGAATTATAAAATTTCAAAATCTCTAACAGCATCAGAAAAAGATCTTTCTTTCTCTCTCTATTTGTCTATCTGTTTCAATCTCTCATGGTAAACTTTCTCACTCTCTATAAAAGTATATCGCAGAAGAGGGGATCATAATAATGATCACCAATTTCCAAAACCCAAGTATTCTTTCGATAACATGAGCCAAAATTGGTGTTGAGTTTGAAAAAAATTATGAATTTTCCAAAATGTCTTTTGTGACAGAAAAGGCGCTTCCCACTGTTTTTAAGTGCATAGTGCAAAAATAGATAAATAAATAATAAATAAATAAAAATAACGGACAAAATCCGTTCGGAAGTGAAGAGAGGAAATTCATAAATTTCCAAAAAAAGTTTTCATAAAAAGCTTCATTTGAAAAGGTGTGGTAAAAAAACATTTGAAATTTCCTCGTCAAAACGGAGAAAATCCAACTTATGTGGGTGTGTTTTTCCGATAGTCTGTCAAGACATCCTATTGTGAAAATTATCCGACAACGACGGGATACTCAGCCAATGTGTGTGTGTGTGTGTGTGATAAGTTAGATAAAGCCGATTTATGGGTTTACCCATAAAGTGTCCATAAAGCGCTAAGTTTTACGGCGTATCATAAGATCCCAAACCTGGCCATGAAAAACACGAATAATAAAAAAAATCTAAGGAAAAACCACCCTTTTACTTCTCGTTAGTATGGATAGCTATTCTAAAACCCCGTCTAATTATATTATTCCTCATAAATCGTTTCGAAAGTTCTCCGGTAATTTTCTTTCATGAAAATGAATGATTACAGATTATATTATATTATATTTTGTGTGTGTGGGTGCGTAACTTTTTATATCGATATATTTTAAAACAACCACTTGCGTCACCAAAATCTAAAATGTTTTCCCAGCTGTTTAAACTGTTTTAACCTAATTTAATCTGTGACATCACACTTGCCCGGATAAGGAAGTACTTTATAACTTTTATGCCAATCGTAGATATTGTATATTTAATTTCTTTATCGTCTCCCGTCTCGTATATAGTGAGACAAACACGGATGTTAAGGAGAAAGAGTGGATTCTATCGGAGTTAAGAAGTACAGTTCTATAGTTTTGGTTTTCAATCACGATCATACGGTGATGACTAATGAAGAAGAAAGTTATGATAAGTGGAAAAAGATGTTTAACTGGACAGAAACACAATGTGATTATCCATTGCAAAACATTTTGCGTGTGTCCTCCAGGAAACAACTTGCCAGACATATAAACATAAAAAGTGAAATTCTCAGTCATAACGGACAATGTCCCGATTTTCGTGGTTTGGCGGAATTGATTGGATTTGATTATCTTGATGTTAAGCAGTTTGAGGCAGCTTCCGATCCAACTTCGGTCTTACTGGACGAGTGGAATTCTACTTTCCATACATCTGCCACGATGGGCAAGTTGTGTTCTTATTTAGAATACTTGGGACGTGTGGACTGTCTTCAAGACTGTCAAAAATGTTTTCGTAAGTTCAGTAACATATTTACTCTCTCTCTCTCTCTCTCTCTCTCTCTCTCTCAAGGACACTTGTTGTGAGGGCTAAGACAACAGAATACTAGTTCAAAAGCTTTGCTTATTTATCTTTGCGTTCAAATCTCACGTGGTCGATTTTGTTTTTCTCTCTTCGACAAAATTAGAACTAATGTTGAGGTGAACGGTAGATTACATCTGTCAAAAAATTTATTCTTTTAACTTAAATCAAAAAGAAGTCCCTGTTTGATTAATTTATATATCAAATTTATCAAGATTTCTTGTTATTCTTTTCACATCTGATGTTAATATTTGACTGGTATTTTATCGTTATACACATAAACTTTTCTGGGTTCAAATACCGCCGCAGTGAACTTAGACTTTTATCATTTCGAATTCGATAAAAATAAAAATCTGTGAATTGCTGGGGTCGATACATATTCCTATCAAGCATTGTTAAATGCGAATGGAATTATAAGAGAAGAACGGTAATTAGATATTAGCCAGTGAAATGATCAAGTCGTTCTTATTGGGACTCCACAAAGTATTTTTTCTACGCCCTTCCTCTGCTTTTGGTATCAACCCGTCTAAAACTGCCTTTAATTTACAGTTTTAAAGTGGTCAAAATTTCATTTTAATTCATGTTCCAAACACCTGCTTAATAATGACAAAGTTATTTTAATAAATTCTTCATTATTTTCAAAATTAATTGAAACAAAGGCAGGATATTTTTCAATAGAAATATGGTAACAAAAGGTTTAATAGTTAATGATAGTAAGGCGGCGAGCTGGCAGAAACGGTAGCACGCGGGGCAACAATGCTTAGCGGTATTTCGTCTGTCTTTACGTTCTAAGTTCAAATTCCGCCGAGG
>NC_068986.1:44220821-44229920 GCF_001194135.2 Octopus bimaculoides
GGCTTTGTGTCTAGAGTAGAAAAGAATGGTTAATGATAGTGATGATGCCTTTACTTATTAGACATAAAATCTTGCGTTTATGTAAAACATTTATGTAAAATATACCAGTACCTTCCTAGCTCCTGTAAGCATTTTAAGGGGTCTCACCTCTCCCCCCCCCCCACTGCCCATAAAGTATATGGGAAATAAATATTTTCTTTACTTAGGGAGTTGGCTTATATTAGTACATACTACCAACAACTGAGTGAAGTGAGGACTGTAGAATTAAATGTCTTGAATTTGATGGATGAAAGGAGTTTGGGAAATTGTAATTTTATCCCATTGGGTTAGTAACAGTTTAGAGAAAGAATTTCTGAAATTGCTTGTATGTGGGGGTGGGTGAGATGATAAAATTAGTGCTAACATTTAATGCAGTGAATATTTAAAGGCTAAGAGACAATTATGTTTTGAGTAAAAGGCAATATTTAATCACTGACTACTATTTAAATTAATCCAGCAAGAATGGGACACAACTTTAGAGAAATTTTGATTAGTTTTACTCTGCAAAGCATAGATTTGACTTCATTGGCCAGTATAGTCTATCTGAAAAAGAAATTACTGTTAAGAAATTACTCAACAATACCATTTGCATAAAAAACAGTAGTACTTGTCACATGTTAATCCTTGGTCGATCAGAGAAAATGTATGTCACTAATTACCAACTGGGTCCAATGGACCCAATATTTTTCTTTTAATTAAATTTTATTCAAGCTACCACTATTTCCTAGCTACATTATATATGCTATCAGGTGAATGAAGAATTACTGTTTCTCATAAATTTTAATACAAAAATACAGCTTACAGAATATATTATAAATTTTAAAAATTACAAAAATACAGAATTACAGCTCTTTATGGCAGGGAATGCAGACAACATTGGAATGTTCTTGGCAAACATGGATATTACAATTTTTACATGAAGTATGTGTTTTCCTGTCTTTTTTTGGGCCACACAATGAACATCTTCCTTTTTTGTTTGGCTGAGGTTGGAGATTGTCTTCTTTTCTTGTTTGGTTGAGAAATGTTAGCAGAACTAGAAAATTGTTTGTCATGTTCTTGTTCAGCATTAACTCCAGCAAGTTCCTTTCCTAAC
Organism: Octopus bimaculoides; assembly: GCF_001194135.2. Lineage (NCBI taxonomy): Eukaryota > Metazoa > Mollusca > Cephalopoda > Octopoda > Octopodidae > Octopus > Octopus bimaculoides. The sequence goes on from NC_068986.1 coordinate 44,221,954, forward strand.
TGGATTAGGCACTGTCTTCTTTTATCCTTGAAACTTCGCAAGTGAAGCTGTTTAGCAACAATGAAAGCATTCACTGCACTTATATCAATCATATTGTAGAATATAACCATAGGCCATCTTCGAGTCATTCTTTTGCAAGTGTATGTCCTTACCATCTTATCTGGGGTATCTACTCCACCTTTTGTTTTGTTGTAACATGTAATAAGTTCAGGTTTCGTTTCATCACTTTTTGAATCAATTGAAGGCTGAGAGTGCATTGTACTCATAAGTGTGACTCCATAATTTTTCTTGGGATACTAAGATAGGATCATAGAATCCTTTTGAAATCCAAATATTGTGTTGTTGCTTTCTTTTTCTTTTCCATTTGTGAAAGCACTTGAAAGTTCAACTCTGTTCTTTCTAATTGTTCCAATTAAAGTAGTTTTCTTGCTAAGCAGCTTTCGAGTCAGTCCTGGACTTATAAAAAAATTATCACAAGTTATATTGCGACCAGTATTTTCAAGTTCTTTTACTTGGTCTTCAGCAACTCTTGAACCTCGATTTGTCTCTCTCCTTTTTACTAGGTCTTTTCCAGTGTAGATTTGCATTTTCCAGGCACAAGATGTTTCACTGTCGCATATTACCCAAATTTTAATTCCATATTTCCCTGGTTTTGAAGAAATATATACCCGGAATGGACAGCGCCTTCAGAATGAAACTAATTGTTCATCAACTGTCATGCATGAACTTGGAACATATCCATCTTGCAAATTCTGATCCCACATTTCAAATACTTCTCTTCTGGGCTCCAATTTATCATCACTTCCCTTTTTTCCTTCTTGCACTAGCATCATCAAAATGCAACGCTTGTAAAATCTGTTGAAATCTTCAACAGCTCATAATTTTGTTGAATATTGGGTGACCATCTTCTTGATTCCATAACTGTGACATTTTCATGTTTAGAGTTATAAACACCTATAAAAATAATCAGTCCGATAAATTTCTTTAGTTCAGAGTGATCAATTTCCTTCCATTTATCTTTGTATGCAACCTGACCATCAACATTTGTCCATTTATGAATTACTTCAAGAAGATTCTGGTGCATAAAGATAGTAAAACATGTTTCAATGCTAATATGTTTGACTTAAGTGGTAGAAATTTTTTGACATTTTGGTTTCATATGTAGAATGGAAAAATGTGTTTTGGGTTTCATTTTAGTCACTCAACTGTTGTAGATTCTCAAGAAACTTGCTTTGCAACCAACATGGTTGTGAGTTCAGTCCTGCACAGCGCCTTGGACAAACGTTTTCTACTATTGTTCCAAGCTGACCAATGCCTTGTAATTGAATTTGGTTGATGAAAGCCCATCATGTGTGTGTGTGTGTGTGTGTTTGTATCCTACCACCACTTGACAACTGGTGTTGGTTTGTTTACATCACCATAGCATAGTAGTTCAGCAAAAGAGACTGAAAGAATAAGTACCAGATGAAAAAAATATGTAATGTGGTTGATTTGTTTGAATAAATCCATCATAGCAGTGCTCCAGTATGGCCACAGTCCTATGACTGAAACAAGTAGAAAATGAAAAAAAAAAAAGTTAAATGTTGCTTCAACTTTATTTTTTTAATATATACCAATAAAAAGGCAGTGAGCTAGCAGAACTGTGAGCACATTTAGCAAACTGGGCAAAATGTCACTAAACATTTTGTTCATCTTTACATTCTGAGTTCAAATTCTGCAGAAGTCGACTCTGCCTTTCATCATTTCAGGGTCGATAAAATGAGCACCAATTGAACACTGGGGTTGATATAATTGACTTAGCCCTTTACCCAACATTGCTGACCTTGTGCCAAAATTTGAAACCAATATATACCAATTAGGAAGTTGTATTTATGAGTTCTTCAGTGAGAATGGTTTGTTTTTTTCTTCACAAATTATGTCTCTTGGTCAATTTTAAAAGGAATATATTTTCACACTCACTGAAGGCAGGACTTTTTTTTTTAATCTCCTGGTTAAAGTGAAACAAACAAGTTCTGCCGATCCTCTCTCCTCCATTGTTTGTCACTGAAAGCAATGTTATGGTTTGATTTAATACCATATTACTGTTTAGTTGCAGATCATTGCTGATGGCAACAGACCTATGATTAAAGGCATTCCAACTTTGACCATCCCATGTAGTTTTCAACTGTAGTGTCCTTAAGACTAAGTGGTACTGAAATGTTTGGATAATTCTTTTACCTTCCTTTTATATATCATTGTTGTTCATTGATAGCCATATATATCCTCAATATTTCTGAGCCATATTCTTTATTCAGCTGGTAGGTGAACTTGCAGACTCACTACTGCAGGTGCTCTTTCACGAATTGAAAACCCTAAAATGGATGCAACGGCTTCTGATGGTCCAATATTCCTACCCATTAGATATTGACTAATTTCATTATCATTGTTTATTTGAATAGCAGCTCAGTCATTTCCTTTTAACATGTATTTGATGACATACTTAATTGGCCTCACTGAAGCAACAATTTCAACATTGCAGAGTGTATATATATATATATATATATATATATATATATACACGCATCCTATTATAAATTTGAGTGTTGTTTCTCTGTCCGTTATGTTTTTATGCCCGTTAACTCCTCCTAGACTCTTGATGTAAGGACAACGGAACTCAAACCAGCAACTCCCCTAATCCTAGGGAATGTCCTAAGGGAGTCTATTTTTTTAAAGGCCACCTAATTTGGGCCCCAGTGACCCCCCACCCCTATTTTTACTGCATTTTAAACTAAATACATAGCAATGGCGACCAAATCGGAGCAATGACAATGAATTTCATACCATGAACTTCCAGGAGTATCGTAAGGAGGTTCAGTTTCTGAAGGGCCGCTTAAATGGGGCCCTACTCACCCCCATATTTTTACTGCATTTACCTTGCTCCTACGCTTATTGATTAAACTATGATTAGCATCAGTGTTTAGCACATTTTCAGAAATAAGTTTAGGCATTCTAAATACCTTCATGTACATTCAAATTGCGATAAAGAATTATAACCCGTACGTTTCAAGTGTGGTAGTGTGGATATTTATATTTTGTAGTTTATGAAACTTATGTCTAGTATATGTATACATACACAATAGGCTTCTTTCAGTTTCCATGTACCAAATCTACTCACAAGGCTTTGGTCAGCTCAAGGCTATAGTAGAAGACACTTACCCAAGGTACCATGTGGTGAGACTGAACCTGGAACCATATGGCTGGGAAGCAAACTTCTTACAACTAGTCACACCTATGCCTTTTATCTTTATTTTTTTAATCTTTTACTTGTTTCAGTCATTAGACTGCAGCCATGCTGGGACATTGCTTTGAAAAGATTACTTAATCCCAATACTTGGTTTTATTTTTTAAACCTGATATTTATTATATTGGTCTTTTTTGTTGAACCGTTAAGTTACAAGAAATGTAAACAAATCAGAACTGGTTGTCAGGTGGTGATGGCAGATAACCATAAGCACAAAAGCACACACACCTAGATTGATGCACACACACACACACACACACACACCTATCACCATGATAGATCGCTGACCACTACATTTATATTTTTTTCTCTCCTTGTTTCTCTCCTTGTTTCTTTCTGTGTTCCTTTCTGTTGAAGAGTGTAGGCTCGAAACGTTAAAGACTTTCTCTATTCCCGAGCGTTATACTAATACATCCATTTGTTGTTTACACCACCTGTCTTCGTCTGTTGTTTTTTTCGTAAATATATATATATATATATATATATATATATATATGACAAACTTCTTTCAGTTTCTCTTTGCCATATCCACTCACAAGACAGTTTCTCAAGTTGCCACACATTGGGATTGAACCTGGAACTATGTGGGTTGGAAAGCAAACTTCTTAACACACAGCCATGCTTGTGTCTAATTGATAACCTTTTAGATATTAGTGAGTTGTCAATTTATCAAGGTGTCATTGATAAATGTTATAACTCGGAAGGACAGATCAGCAGCCATGCTATGAAATTTATCTGTTATCTTTTACTTATTTCTGTCATTGAACTGCAGCCATGTTATGGTACCACCATTGAAAGGTTTAGTTGAAAAAAATCGACCCCAATAGTTATTCCTTTTTAAGCCTGGTACTTATTCTGTTAGTCTCTTTTTACTGAACTACTAAGTTATAGAAACATGCACTAACCAACATTGGTTGTCAAGCAGTGAGAGACAAGCACAAAGATACACACACATAGTTATATATATATATATATATATATATATATTAAGGGCATTACTATACATAAATGCCTCATGCTATGAGAGACTCTTAAAGTCAAAACTACTATGATAAACACATTGTACTGAATGCGAGGAAATGCAACTCCCGAAGCGAGCTCCTTAAAAACAGATTTAGTCGCAAATCATATGATTTCATAATTAGTGCACAAAATACACTTTTTAATCATTAGTGCAGGCATAATCAAGACATAAAAATGAACAAAAAAATCAACATACTAGATGAACACCAAATGTATTCAGCATAGTACATGGAGTTGTTCACTTGTATATGTCTATGTAAGAGGCGGGCTTTTTGAATTGCATCTCGGTACACGTGTATATTCAGGATAAATTCAGCACTGAATATATTCTAGTTAAATTTACAATTTAAAAATAGGAAAAAATCTTTAAAAGAATTGTTATGTGTCTTGATTATGCCTGCACTGATGATTAAAAAGTGAATTTTGGGCACTAATTATGAAATCATATGATCTGTGGCTGAATCTATTTTTAAGGAGCTCGTTTCGAGAGTTGCATTCTCTCGCATTTGGTACAATGTGTTTATTATAGCAGTTTTGACTTTAAGAGTCTCTCATAGTGTGAGGCATTTATGTATAGTAATGCCCTTAATATAAATAAATATATAAAGGGAATAATTAAAAAAATTTCCCTTAGGAGGTTTTTCACGCTGACTACTTGATAAATTCTTTATAAAATTTTATCCTATTTTTAAATTGTATATATATATATATATATATATATATATATATATATATATATATATATATATATATATATATATATATGTATTTGTGTGTCTGTGTTTGTCCCCCCACCACCACTTGACAACCGATGTTGGTGTGTTTACATCCCCATAACTTAGTAGTTCACCAAAAGTGACCGATAGAATAAGTACTAGGTTTACAAAGAATAAGTCCTGGTGTCAGTTTGTTCAACTAAAGACTGTACTCCATCATGGCTGCAGTCAAATGACTGGAACAAGTAAAAGAATACACACACACACACACACACACACACACACACACACACACACACAGATAAACATATACATACACACATGGATATACATATACATACATGCACACATAGATATATATGTGTGTGTGTTTCTTTCAGCTTCTGTCTACCAAATCCACTCACAAAGCTTTGGTTGGTCGAGGGCTATAGTAAAAGACACTTCCCCAAGGTATCATGTAGTGGGACTGAACCTTGAACCATATTACTGGGAAGCAAACTTCTTCCCACACAGCCATGTTGAAAAAAAACTTCCCATTTGTTATGCGCACTGTCTTTTATCTTTTACACTTTTCTTTTGTTTCAATTACTTGAATGTGGCCATTCTGGAGCACTGCTTTGAAGGGTTTTAGTTGAATAAATCGATCCCAGGACTTATTTCTTGATCCTATTACTTATTCTGTCAGTCTAGTTTGCTGAACTGCTGAGTTACAGGGATGTAAACACACAAACACCAGTTGTCAAGTGGTGGTGGGGACACAAAAACAAGCACAAAGACATCCACATCCCTCCCCTCCCACACATATGATGGGCTTCTTTCAGTTTCCATCTACCAAATCCACTCACAAGGCTTTGGTCGGCCTGAGGGTATAGTAGAAGACACTTCTCATAGGTGTCTCACAGTGGGACTGAACCGAAAACCATGTAGTTTGGAAGCAAGCTTCTTACCACAAAGGCACACCTACATCTGCTGGGAATTTTCTAATTTATGTAGAAAGTGATAGATATAGATATGTATGTAAGTATTTAAGTATCCTATTCCTTAAATTTGAACCAAAGCTAGAAATCATTATTATTATCAACATCTATAGTGTTGATAAATGTTGTAAATGGCTTAATCAACTAAGTTTTAGATTACCAGTTGGTGGTACTCTATCTCAAATGAGATTCAATACTTTCTTGGTGTTGCTTAACCCAAGTCCGCCTTAATTAAAATCCTTTAATTAAATTCCATCCTATGTCTTTTTTTTTTTTTTGTCTGGAATAATGTACTATGGACAATATAATATTCATTGTGTTCTTTTGCAAGACAGCAGAATGTAGTTTGAAGATTTGGTTGCTATTTTTAGCTGATTGAGCTGTCATACAGAAGCTTTTTTTTTTCGTATTTAACATTGTTATTGTACTGGGTTAGACTTGTCAGCTTTGCCTACCTTGCTTTATGTTGATTTATTCGACTGTTAATTTTCCTCAAAGTTGCAACCATATCTCAGTATTATTAAGAAGTTCAATTTGCAACCACATGGTCTTGTGTTATACTAGAAGATGCTTACTCAAGGTAGCATGCAATGACACCTTGAATAATCAAGTTATTCAATGCCTTGTGAGGGAATTTGGTGAACAGAAACTGTAAGAAGCCTCATATATATTTGTATGTATGCATGTGTTTGTTTGTCTTCCTCTTGTCTCAACATTTACGTGTCACCCTTTATAAACTGGCATAATTTGTTTGTAATCATCCGTGATTACATAAGCACTTCCCATCTTCTCTATAATGACATAAGCACTGGCATTCATCAATAAATTTTGATCAGTAATATCCTTATTTGGAATTTCCATGAAACCTTCATTCACTTCCCTGAATTCTGATCTTAACTTTGCTCTATCACGTGATTTCAATGATGGGAACCTTTTCCTTTCCTCAAGTAACATCACTTCCAGAATTCTGTCACAGGGTAGCTCTGGGTTAATTTTTTCCAGTGCCTTTCTATTTCAAGGTACACTAATATCTCATATATATTGTAGATGCCCTCCCTCCATGTCACTGTTTTGTAGATTCTCCTATTCTATGTGTATTTCTTCTAGACCAGTAGTCTTTTGCAGTTCCTTTCTCATTTCCATTATTATCTTCTCTTGTTTTGTCTTCTTTAATCACACTTTGGTCATAATTTGTCTAATCTGATCGGCCAAACATTTTTCTTGCCTCCTTTGGCTCTTCATATGGTTAATATTTTTCCCAGAGCACCAATAATCTTTTCCTGTAGCCTCTTTTCTCTGGTTCACTCCTAATATAATATTCAAATAACAATTTGTTGTTCCCTTTTGTTCATTTTAATCTGTTGAGACTCAGCAGTAGCTTGACTACAACTGAGCCTGCACTGCTTCCCACAGGACAGATGCCAAATGTGACACCTTCACTAAAAGCTCAAGCCATGTTGATGCTGTTAGGATTATTTCTAATTATTAACATTTCTCTCATAATTGAGATATGTGTTTTAAGGTTACCACCAACCAGTAATCATATCATGTTACCATCACTAGACAGGTTGTCACCTAAGACTTCTGAGGGGCTTGTCTCCCCTCATTAAGCACTAAGAGTAACCTGACATACAACTGGATGGCCATTGACTCTACTGAGTTCATATGCCTTTTTATTATTATTATTATTATTGTTCAGTAGTTTTATTTTTATAACGTGCTTTCACTTCACTACCGAGCGCAGCTCTGTGTGCCTTGGGTATGTGCTGTGGTTTGCTGTGGTGCTCTTATGTTTACTGTATTGAAAGTGTTTTGCGTAGAATTTTCTGTATGTTATATATATTTGTAAGTCCTGGTGTTTTTGTTATGTATTTGTCTGAGTATTTTTTTATTATACCTAAGGCACCTACTATGATAGGAATTGTTTCTGTTTTTAGATTCCACATTCGAGTTATCTCTATTTCCAGGTCT
>NC_068986.1:44232320-44235634 GCF_001194135.2 Octopus bimaculoides
TTAGCCTCAGGCCAACCAAAGCTTTGTAAGTGAATTTGGTAGACAGAAATTGAAAAAAGGCGTCAAGCTGGGCGAAATGCTTAGCGGTATTTCGTCTGCCATTACGTTCTGAGTTCAAATTCCGCCGAGGTCGACTTTGCCTTTCATCCTTTCGGGGTCGATAAATTAAATACCAGTTACGCACTGGGGTTAATGTAATCGACTTAATCCCTTTGTCTGTCCTTGTTTGTCCCTTCTGTGTTTAGCCCCTTGTGGGCAATAAAGAAATAAGAAATTGAAAGAAGCCTGTTGTATATGTGTGTGTGTGTGTGTGTGTGTGAGAGAGAGAGAGAGAGCTTTTTCATCAGAGCTAATTTGAACCTAAGCTATCACACCATCAACATTACTACTGAAAACTAACAAAGGAGGCTTTATGCAATCACTCAACCTACAGGAAATATATATCATCCAAAATACATACTTGTGTTTAAAAAAACAAACAAAAGAAATGTATGTATATATTAGATAGTATAATCCTAAGTACATGCTATGGCTGAAAAACAAAGATAGGAAGGAAAACCATGACTGAGGTATCTTTGATGATAGTTATACACAATCAGATTTAACCTGGGATGAAATGCCAACTTTGTATGAATTAGTGAGTACACAGATGACAAAATTAAATGAGTTACCAAAGGGTTGAAGACAGGAGGAGATTTCAGTGGTCCATATATTTATTATGAACATTGTGATACTACATTGTTTTGTCATAACCAAATTATTTAGCTCCTTTCAACACAATAGTTGAAGCCATTTAGCTCCGAGTAGATACCACAGGATGGTCATAACGAACTGGTGTAAACCTGAAAACAACAGTCCAGAATTTACTAGTGAATGTTTTGAGGGTATTGTTGATTCTTGCAATGGTCAGCCAGGACACTAAACCTCTCAGGCAAGATGACAAAGGATCAAGATGCCTAGTGCCTTGCTGTACTCAAGAAGACCAGTACTCCACAGCAGAAGTGTTTAAGGCGGCGAGCTGGCAGAGACGTTAGCACGCCGGGTGAAATGCTTAGTGGTATTTTGTCTGCCGCTACGTTCTGAGTTCAAATTCCGCCGAGGTCGACTTTGCCTTTCATCCTTTCGGGGTTGATTAAATAAGTACCAGTTACACACTGGGGTCGATATAATTGACTTAATCCGTTTGTCTGTCCTTGTTTGTCCCCTCTGTGTGTAGCCCCTTGTGGGCAGTAAAGAAATAAGAAGTGTTAAGACCGGTCCCTCTGGTGGAAAGCACTTATGGTGGTGCCATGTAAAAGCACCTGTGTGGTTCTATGTAAAAGCACCCGTGTGGTTCCACATAAAAGTGCCTGTGCAAAGCCATGTAAAGGTGCCTGAGTGGCTCCACATATAAGCATCCATGCAGTGCCACGTAAAAGTGCCTGAGCAGTTCCATAAAATCGCTTATGTAGTGTCACATAAAAGTGCTTGCACAGCATCATGTAAAAGCATCTGTACAGTGCAATGTAAAAGCCCCTGTGTAGTGCCATGTAAATGTGCCCATGCGGCATCACGTAAAAGCGTCCCTGCAGCTCCACATAAAAGCACCTGGAGTACCAACAATTCAGTGCCTGACAATTCAGTACATAGACAATTCAGCACATGTAATATATGTAGTTTATTACATTATACTGGTGTTAGCTGTATATCTAAGATACATGCACCTACAACCTACAAACACAGCAGTCATTGAATAGATTAACTGTACATAAACAAAAAGCATACATATACAAACACCAGCAAAAAACATTAACACATATATATATACGTGCCCATATGAAACAATAACTACACCTTTTGAATCTCCTATGGAAATTTAACTAGCTAATTACTGGTTCAAAGAATATAATTTAGCATTTTTAATTCTTTTTTGTATTTATCTTTACATGTTTTTAAATGAATAATTGAAATTTTTCCTCTTTTTTTTTCCAACCCCAAAATAACTTTTACCCAGGTTCAATAAGATACCCTGCACTGAATTGTCTATGTGCTGAATTGTCATGTCATGAAAGCACCCAGCACACTCTGTAAAATGGTTGGCATTAGGAAAAGCTTCCAGCTGTAGAAACCATGTCAAATCAGACTGGAGTTTGGTGCAGCTCCTCAGCTTGCCAGCTCTGGTCACACCGTCCAACCCATGCCAGCATGGACAATGGACATTAAATGATGATGATGATGATGATGATTAAGGCTACATCACAATAAACCATATAGCCTATCAAAGGGGTTATATATATATATATATATATATATATCCCATATATTTTCATGCTACTTGTTGCAGTCATTAGACTGCGGCCATGCTGGGGCACTACCTTGAAGTTTTAGTCAAATGAATCGACCCCTCTTTTTTTCTAAGCCTGGTACTTATTCTATCGGCCCCTTTTGCCAAACAGCTAAGTTACAGGAATGTAAACACCAACATCAGTTGTCAAATAGTGAAAATATGAAAAATGATATATACATACATAAAATGCTAGACTACTATTCTTATTGTGAAAACAACAGTAATGACGGCTACTACTACTACTACTACTACCACCACCACCACCACCACTACCACCACCACCACCACCACCACTATTGTTCCATAAGATATTGTGTATCAAATGATATGTACACCATTACTTCTTTAAAAGATGCATTGTAATAAGATCTTGGCTGTTTCATATTTCACATGTGTGTGTATGTAACATCATCATCATCATCATCCTCATTGTTGTTGTTTGACGTCCACTTTTCCATGCTTGCATGGATCACGTGGAATTTGTCGAGGTGGATTTCTTATAGCCGAATGCCCTTCCTCTCACCAACCCTTACCTGTTTCCAAGTAAGGTAATATTTCCCCATGACAAGACGTGCTTTCACAGAATATTCAAAATAAAGGACACTGCTTGAATAACAATGACATCCGTTTACAACTATTATATGAACTCAAAACAAGGACACAGTAACACACACAGACATGCATACACACATGCATACATACATGCATGCATACATACATACATACATACATACATACATACATACATACATACTTTTATTCACAGATGACATACAATTCTTGCTGATAAAAGCAATACTTCTAAATTCTCAGGATCTGTTTTTAATAAAAAGTTGCTAAATATTTTTTCTTTAAAGTTTGTTTCTCTTCATTTCAGAACTTGACATGGAAGCATATGAATCCAGATATTTGAAGGAGGAACCTTTGCAAGAGAGTACAGGTGTGTAAAGAATGAAAACCATTTGCTTATTTTAAATAACAACTATAT
>NC_068986.1:44235860-44242465 GCF_001194135.2 Octopus bimaculoides
TATATATATATATATATATGTGTGTGTGTGTGTGTATACAGGCTTACCTTGGCTTAAGTCATTTCGATTTAAGTCGTTGTCAATTATACATTAGTTTTCAAAAATAATATATGGAAAAATAAAAATCAAGTTAAGTCATTTTACTTGACTTTGCATCTGTCCACCACAAATATTGGAATCGTAAAATCACTAGTAAACCATTAAAAACACATAAAATCATATTACTATACAGTAAATAAGAATAAAAGCATATAAAATCATACGTACAGTAAATGTTAAGATACACACCATAAAGAAGTGTACCTTAGTGAACGAAATCCTGAAAACAGCTGTATTGTCCCATTTATTGGTCATTCGGAGCTCATATTGCACTGTAGTTCCAATATCTACTGTTAGGCGTCGTTGTCACTTATGATTCCTGTGATTGTTTTGAATCCAGATTTGTTTACATCTGTTTATCAGCTATTTTCTCATTCATTTGTGACTGTATTTTTGCCCCCCCCCCCGACTCCTAAGAATACTCATAGTGAAAGCACTAAGTGTCATGCTATAGTGCTGGAAGATAAACTGGCTATGATAAAATGCCATGAAAAAGGTGAAAAATGTTGTAGCAGTTGCACAATCTTTTGGGATGAGTTGGACAACTTATATCAAATCTGAAGCCTCAGGGATGAAGAACACTGTCATCAATAAGAAAAGAGGCAAAATCTTTGAAGAAATGGAAAGTCTTCTTTCTCTTTGAATTGTTAGGTTGAATCATCGGTGTGCTACTATTAATCAAGAAGTCATTCAAAAGAAAGTGTTGTCTTTGTTTGAGGACCTGAAGAAAAAATACCCAGATGAGAAAGATGTAGAGTTCAAGGCAAGTCCAGGATGGTTCATGAGATTTAAGGAGCAAAGAAGTTATCACTCCATTAAGAAGCAAGGTGAAAGTGTATCAGCTGACAAACAAGCAGCAGTGGAATTTCCTAATGCATTAAAGAAAATCATCGAAGAAAATGGGTTTCTTCCTGAACAGATTTTTAACATAGACGAAACTGGATTGTATTGGAAAAAATTGCCAGACCATTCATTCATTTCCAAGGAGGAGAAAACTATTCCAGGCTAGAAGGTCTCGAAAGAACGTGTGACCATTATGTTGGGAAGTAATTGTGCAGGAGATTTTAAGTTAAAGCCATTGCTTGTGTATCATGCACACAACCCCCATGCCCAGAAGAACATATCCAAGACATCTCTTCCTGTTATATGGATGGCTAATTCAAAAGCATGGGTCACTGTTGTTGTTTTTGAAGATTGGTTCATCAATCATTTTATCGCAGCAGCAGAGAAGTACTGTAAGGAGAAGGGGATTCCTTTTAAGGTTTTACTTATCTTAGATAATGCTCCTGGTCACCCACACATCATAGATTTTGACCCCAACGTTACTGTCGTATACCTCTCTCCAAACACCACATCTCTTCTACAGCCAATGGATAAGGGAATAATTGCTCTCTTCAAGCGTTACTATATGAAGCGTACACTACAGCAAGCAATAGCTGCAACTGATCTTGATGAGTCCATCACATTTTGTGACTTTTGGAAGAGATATGATATCTACATGGCTGTACAGAACATAGCAGTGGCATGGAATGATGTACAGAACACAGCTATGAATGGAGTATGGAAGAAGCTACGCCCACAATTCGTGAATGATTTTAAGGGGTTTGATAATGTTGCCATCAACAAAATGTTGGTGACTACGAGCAAAGAACTGGAAATGGATTTGGAGGAGGAGGATTTCACAGATTTATTTGAAAAAGACAAGCAGCCCCTGACAAACGAGGATTTGATAGAGCTTCATGAGCAGCAAAATAAAGAAGAGGAAGTCAAACCTGAGCCACATCACCTTATTATTAAGAAAATGCACCAAGCATTTGCATATATCGAAAAAGGTCTTTCTATGTTTGAGGATAGGGATCCAAATGTTCAACACTTTTCCAAGATTATGGGGGCTTGTTATGAAGCTTTTGCTCCTTATAATGTAATCCTTAAAGAAAAGAAGACAGTTCAAGGAACTCTCAACCAGTTTTTTAAGCACATTGAATAACAAGAACAGCCAGAGTCAGCTGTTGATGTTGACAATCCACAGCCATCTACATCTGCGATATAAACCACCAAATTGTATGTACATATTGGTAAATTTTAAATAATTTAGTTTTTTTTACTATTGCAAAATAATAATAATTACTGAATTTGTTTTTTAAGCTTAAAAAAGGCTTTTATTTTACCATGTCCTATTGCAAACTGCATTCATAAATAAAGCGTCCGCAATGTACGGTAAACACCACCAAATTGTATCTGTAAATTTAGATTACTTTTTTTTTTTTACTGTACTGAATAAAAAATAAAAATTATTTGTAAGCTTAAAATAGGTTTTTATTGATCATGTGTTATTGAAATTGCATTCATAAATAAAGTACAGAACTGGGAATGGTTATTATCGGTTTAACCTTGAGACAAGTAAATTGACTTAAGTCATGTGTCCTGCAACCAATTAACGACGTAGGGTGAGGTATGCCTGTATATATATATATATGTAGGTGCAGGCATAGCTGTGTGGTAAGAAGCTTGCTTCCCAACCACAATGGTTCCGGGGTTCAGTCCCACTGTGTAGCACCTTGGACAAGTATCTTCTACTGTAGCTTCTGCTTTGTGAGTGGATTTGTTTGATGGAAACTGAAAGAAGCTTGTTGTATGTGTGTGTGTGTGTGTGTATCTTCATGTCGGTTTGTCCTCCACCATCACTTGACAACTGGTGTTGGTGTGTTTATGTCCACATAACTGAGCAGTTTGCCAAAAGAGATTGATAGAATAAGTTACCAGGTTTTAAAAAAATAGAAAGTACTGGGGTCAGTTCATTTGACTAAAAATTCTTCAAGGTGGTGCCCGACCATGGCCACAGTCTAATGACTGAAACAAATAAAAGATAAAAGATATTATTTTAACCAGACCTGAAACTGACTTAGAGTAGAGAGGGCTTGTCATTGAAGAAGCCTCATATGGTGATGAAAAATCTTTGGTGAATACAACTGGTTGATTGATTAATTGAATGATTAATCAAAAAATTGATTTAGTTAGTTGGTTAAATAACTAATAAATTGACGAATAATAATAATAATAAAGAAATGAAATTTAACCAGTGTGTGTGTTTATTATTGGTATAATAGCCCCCTTGAGATATAACAAAATCTGTTTCAACGCATGAATTCACATCAAGGATCTTGCAAACAAGAAGGAAATTTCATAGAAGTTATTAAACAAGTACCTGTCATATACTGTAGTTAGGAATTTGGTATGTATGTAGTCTGTTTATACAGGACATTCACTATGCATTTTCTCTTTAACAGTTATTTTTCATGATTGAATGGTTGATCATTAATTAGATAAAATATTTGATAATTGATGATGACATTGAAAAGTGGTACATTGAATGTTTGAACATATCCAAAAACTTTGTGGATAGTGATAGTTTGAGATCTTTGCTTAAATTAGTTCTTTCTGTTATTGCGGTTGATTTTTATTTGAATTTTTGTCTTTTGATAGTATTTGAAAATGCCCTTCCATGCTAAATAAATAATGTCATTTATCTCTGCAGTGTCTCAAAGTAAGATAAAAGCTGATGATATGAGCGTTAAAGAAACTGATGTCATAACTACAGATGATGGTAAGTCAATTTTCTTGGCCATTTAAAAAAAATAAAAACATTGAGTTCCAATATCAGAAGAAATGAAATACAGGATTCTTACTTTATGAATAATCTGTTAGTTCATGAGTCACTGAAATAATGTTTAGAAAATTTTTTAAAA
This sequence comes from Octopus bimaculoides, assembly GCF_001194135.2. Taxonomy (NCBI): domain Eukaryota; kingdom Metazoa; phylum Mollusca; class Cephalopoda; order Octopoda; family Octopodidae; genus Octopus; species Octopus bimaculoides. Next base: position 44,239,706 of record NC_068986.1, read on the forward strand.
TTCTCTGGTTAGGATATCAGTTTATTGCAGATAAGATTCACAGAAACTCTGGTGACTATTCACTTCTGTGAGGTAAACTGGGGTGGTGGAAAAGAAAAAGTGCCCTATCAAGACATAGTGAAATACCTGTGGAGTGCTTGAATTGACATGGACTATCAATCCAACACTACATCCAGTGGATCACTATTACCTCTACCTAGCTTTTATTAATTCGCTTCAAATCTCCAAATTGTGAACATTATCTTCATCATCATTATCATATTATCATCATCGTTTGACATCTGCTTTCCATGCTGGCATGAGTTTGACAGGAGCTGGCCAAGCAGAAGACTGCACCAGACTTTTGTGTCTGTTTTGGCATGGTTTTTACAGCTGGATGTCCTTCCAACCACCCTCTAGTGTGGACTGAGTGCTTTTTGTGTGGCACCAGTACAAACAAGATCAGTTTTGGCATGGTTTTTACAGCTGGATGTCATTCCAAATGCCAACCACTTTACAGTGTGAACAGATAGTATATTTATTTTAAAATGTTGTTCTGTTCTAGTTGGACATCTTCTACAGTTAGACTTTGAATATCAAAGCTATTGATTTCTATGTGGTTGGTATCTCTGAAATATTTAATTTCTAAACAATTTTATTTTTCTACTCCAGCATTTGTGATGAAAGCATCACTGATGAGTTCACATAAAGCAGAAATATACTTTACTTGTTGGAAAAATAAAAACATTATTGTTCATTAACCAATGATTTTAATTTCCTTAAATTCGTTTCAACTTAACTTTGTACTCTTTGCATTTAACAAGTGAAGATTAAGTAACTTTGTCTGATTGGTTAACTCTAGCATTCAGATAACTCTGTCAAATGTAATGTTTATTTATTCACACTTTTTTGAATTAATCATGTATTATTTTGTAGCTTTGAGTTTTCCATAATGTGGGTGTTTATTTTTAGAATGACACTGTAGGGTAGGTGAGAGAAGACTGATTTTACCAGTTTGAACATAAAACAGGTAGAATAATTGAACTGGATATGACTAGTTGAAATGCTAAAGGGTTAAGGTGCTCTATAACAAAGGAATATGCTGTTAGTTTGTATTTAAGTGTTTTGTTAGTGTTAAAATGTTCATCGTTAATCAGTGCTTATTATTATCTTACTATTTAGGGTCGTGAGCTGGCAGAATCATTAGCACACTGGGTGAAATTTCATCTGTATTTACATTCTGCAGTCAAATTCCACCAAGGTTAACTTGCGTTTCATTTCTTTCTGGGTCAATAAAATAAGTACCTGTTAAGTACTGGGGTTGATGTAATCAACTTAAACTCCACCTCCAATTACTGGCTTTTTGCCAAAATTTGAAATCATTATTATCTTACTATTAAGGCCATGAGCAGGTAGAATTGTTAGCTCGCTGGGTGATATGCTTAGCAGCATTTTGTCTGTCTTCGTGTTCTGCATTCAAATTCTGCCAAGATTGACTTTGCCTTTCATCTTTTTTTGGGTTGATAAAATATGTACCAGTTGAACTCTGTTCCAACTAATATTGCTCGCCTTGTACCAAAATTTGAAATCATTATCTTACTATTAAATGAAATTTTTTTTTAAATTTCAGTTATTTCTGGTACTACAACATATTATGATGCCTTTGTTTGTTATGCTAAAAATGACTTATGGTTTGTCCAGCAAATGATTACCAAATTAGAATCTCCTCCACATAGTTTAAAACTGTGTATTGTTGATCGTGATGTTATACCAGGTTCTTCAAAACATACTATCAATGCCAAATTAATTGAAGACAGGTAAATAATAAACATTAAAGCTTTTGCATTCTTTTGATTGCTTTTTTTCCGTTTTACATATCATCATCATCTCTGTTGTTGTATTAACATCCACTTTTTTCATCCTTGCATGGGTTGGATGAAGTTATTGAGGTAGATTTTCTACAGCTAGATACCCTTCCTGTCACCAACCCTCACCAGTTTTCAGGCAAGGTAATATTTCCTCATGGCCTGGCATATTTTTGCAGAATATTGGAAAGGAATGGCCATTCATCTTCAACAATCATGCAGTGTCAAAACAAGGAGGCACAAGCATATATACACTGACACAGATGCATACATATACATATATATGTGTGTGTGTGTGAATCAGGCTTTCAGTTTTTGTCTAGCAAATTGACTCCCAAGGTTTTGGTTGGCATGGGTCTATAGTAGAAGACACTTGCCCAAGGTGCCATGCAGTGAGACTGAACCTGAAAGCATGTGGTTGTAAAATGAGTTTCTTAACTACACAAGCATGTATATATATGTGTGTATGTATATATATGTGTGTGTGTGTATATATATATATATATATATATATATATATATCATCATCATCATCATCATCATCATCATATATATATATATATATATATATATATATATATATATGTATATATATATATATATATATTAATTGAAGTGTATAGTATTATATATCCATTATGGCTGATCTTACCAATCGGTTTCATGCTAGGGGTTCAACAGAGTGTTAGGTAACATCCTGATTATGTAACCCTGTGCTCTTCAGAGATGGCATTTATGGAATGAAATATAGTGACTGCTCTGTATTGTTGAAGGTGAATAGACATATCCGGTTTGTGGTTGCTGTAAAAAAGACGATGAAACAAATCAAGCTAGAGTTAATTTAAGAGTTATGTAATATCATCATCATTTAACATCCGCCTTCCATGCTAGCATGGGTAGGACAATGCATATATAT
>NC_068986.1:44242582-44244330 GCF_001194135.2 Octopus bimaculoides
TATATATATATATAGGTATGTATGTATGTATATTAAACAAAGTATAAATAATGGTCATTTGCATATTTTTTGTTATTGCAGTAAATTTGACTTACAGCTCTTTCCAGTAGTTATTATAGGTTTGTTATTGATAGGTTTACTCAATCAGTCCATTTATCAGTTGAGAAAATTTGAACAACCTAAAAAGTTAATGCTACTTTCATCAGTGTCATGATGATGAAAGTAGCATTAACTTTTTAGGTCATTCAGTTTTTCTCAACCATTCAGTTTTTCTCAACCATTCAGTTTTTCTCAACCATTCAGTTTTTCTCAACAATTTTAACAAACACTTTCGTTCCTCTGAGGACGTAGCTTAATTTCTGCATTGTTTAAAAGGTTTTTTGAATTTTGCATTAATACAGACATATAAGTAATTAATTTATTATAAAATATAATTATATACTTTATCTTTACATGCTTTAAGTTAAGAAACTATTTGTCATGATATCTGAATTTTCTTATTGTTAAATAAGTTTTCATCAAACTATTTCTCTGTCATTTATAACTTTATATGTTCCTTATCATTTTCTCTTGTGTTGTATTACTTATACTATATGTTTTATAGCATGAAGGAGCTTTCTTATGAGTACTACCAGATTACTTGATTCCATATATTGTGATTTAAACACACACACACACACACACATATGTATAAGTGCAGGCATAGCTATGTGACTAAGAAGTTCACTTCCCAACCAAATGGTCTCAGGTTCAGACCTATTGCATGGCACATTGGGTAAGTGTCTTCTGTTACATAGCAGTGACCGACAAAAGCCTAAAGAAGCCTGTTGTTCGTGTGTGTGTGTGTGTGTGTGTGTGTGTGTGTGTGTGTGTGTGTGTGTGTGTGTGTGTGTGTGTGTGTGTGTGTGTGTGTGTGTGTGTGTGTGTGTGTGTGTGTGTGTGTGTGTGTGTTTTAACATTGCATGATGGTCGCAAATGTCACTGTCATACCTATTTCTTTACTGCCCACAAGGGGCTACACAAAGAGGGGACAAACAAGGACAGACAAACGGATTAAATCGATTATATCGACCCCAGTGCGTAACTGGTACTTAATTTATCGACCCCGAAAGGATGAAAGGCAAAGTCGACCTCGGCGGAATTTGAACTCAGAACGCAGTGGCAGACGAAATACCGCTAAGCATTTCGCCAGGCGTGTTAACGTTTCTGCCAGCTCGTCGCCTTAATGTCACTGTCATACAAGTGATGTCATTCATTTCTAGTCTTCTTTGAAAACATGCCTGGCCAAGTGGAAAATATTACCCTACTTCGAAGCAAGAAGGAGTTGGTGTCAAGAAGCGCATCTGGCCATAGAAAATCTCAACAAAATCCATCTGACCCATGCAAGCATGGAAAAGTAGTACTTTAAATGATGGTCTTCATGATGATATCCACACACACACATAAATATATTCATACATACATGATGGCTGTCCACTCGTGACCGAGGAAGACCATTGCCGACCTTCAGGAACATTGTGCGCTCTAGGACTAACTTATATTTTGCATTTGCGGTTCCACTGGTGGCTAATGAGCCCTGCTCTTGACAAGCATACATGACTGCAAACATTGCAGACCAAGCTTTCCCAATTCACTATACAAGCCGTGCACTTTCGCTGGATACGTGCTCTCTCAAAAGTGTCGATCCCCTCCTTAACCTGCTTCCTCCATCTGTGGCAATGACAGGCATTGTTCTCCCGGTCAGTGTC
>NC_068986.1:44244340-44252746 GCF_001194135.2 Octopus bimaculoides
ATGACAGGCATTGTTCTCCCGGTCAGTGTCCTGCATATCACAGGCCTTTAATGAGGACTACATACATACATACATACATACATACATAAATGTATATGTACATACAAACAAACAAACGTACAAAACTTGTCAATGTAGCTTAGATAAACTATGATTGTTTCACTTTTTCCATAGATGCAAAAGAATTGTAGCCATTCTTTCAACCAATTTCCTCAAAAGCAATGAATGTGATTTTCAAATAAAGTTTGCACACAGCTTATCCCCAGGTAAGGTTTTATTATTTATATTAAACAGTTCATAACTTATTCATTTAGGAATTCTACAGAAATGTTAGAGGGAATATGAATAATAAAAAGCTAAGAAAATAGATGAAAGAACAACATAGGGAAACTGAATTTTGTTGAAACAAACTACCATACTAGAGTTGTTGTTTAGCCCTGGGTAACCCAGATTAACTGACACATGATCAAAGGCATTCCAGCCTTGACCATTGTATCATTTTGTTTATGTAACATGGATTGTATTGTTCAACATATATATCTTCATTTTAGATTCTTTAGTGTGATTTGAGGGCAATTTGGCTGCTATTTCTAGTTTAGTAACTAGGCAGGGGCCTTCTCATTGAGCTGAATACATGTGAAACAAGCTAATGAAAGACCCACTCTGTGCTTGATAAAAAAGCCGAAAAATCTTCCTCAAATGACACTATAGTGTCTTAATAAAGGGAACACAGCCTTCTTTCCGTTACCACCTTCTCACAATAAATCTGTTCCTTTCCATCATGGAATATTTTCTTTTGTTCTGCAAGCTGCAAAGCAACTCCAACAGTGCTGGTGCTCACAAAAATACCCAGTGCACAGTAAATATTTACTAATCAATCCAGTCAGTAATAATGCTGAACGAGAGTGCTCTTTAGTCTTTCTGATGACATGGCAACCTCTGTAGTACTGGTGCCACAAAAAAACATCCAGTATACTCTGTAAAGTAGTAGGTGTTAGGAAGGACATCCAGCCATGGAAACCATGCCAAAAATGAAAAGTTAGAGGGAAAAAATGGTAACTGATCCATTGAATCCTGTTGAATTGTCCCACCCATGTCAGCATGAAAAGTGGACATGACCTTGTGGCAAAAAGTTTGCTTCCCAATGACATAATTCCAGGTTCAGTCCCATTGCATAGCACCTTTTATAACCCTGGGTTGATCAAAGCATAAATGGATTTGGTAGACAGAAACTGAAAGAAGCTCATTGTGTGTGTGTGTGTGTGTGTGTGTGTATGACTGGTTTGAACATAAAACTGGCATAATATTTGGGTTGGATATGACTGGTTTAAATGTTAAAGAGTTTAAGTGATAGGGTGTAGGAAGGCCAGCCATTGAGACCATGTTTAACAGATAAAAATGACATCAACTAAGACTATGGATTAATCTCTGCTACTCTATGTACTTGATAGTAAAGGACATGCAGTGAAATACTGTGAGACCCATCCAATCCATACCATGAAAAGAAATAGATCTGAAGTGGTGATGATTATATAAAATGAAAATGATTATATAATTATGAGTGGGTACTGAAAAGTTCCTGGTTTTAAGGGTATTGCAAAAGGCCTGGTTGGAGGCCCAACCTTCCAAGTTCTTTTACAGGGCTTAGAAAAACTGAAGGACCGTGACAGTAAATGTGTGAATTTGAGAGGGGAATATGTTGAATAAAATCATAATTAACTGATCATCCTGTATTTTCTTTTACCCAAAACCAGGAACTTTTTAGCACCCCCTCATATATATGTGTGTGTATATATATGGGGGGTGGGGGTGTAGGTATACTGAATCTTTAATTAGGAAAAAACATCTTTAACGCCCCCATTTTGTATTGCTACATGCTGTCAAAATCTTTGCCATACAAGTTATACTAACATTACTATTTATTTTCCTTTGTATTTGTTTAGGTTCTCGTCAAAAGAAGCTCATCCCACTCATCATTGAATACTGTACTAAGTATCCAAAGATTTTACATCAAATTACTCCATGTGATTTCACCAAGGGAGATATGCACGAATGGGCTTGGAAACGACTGGCTTCTGCTATCAAAGCACCTTTTGACTTTTCTGATTACAGTTCTAATGACAGTGAATTGAATGAGCTGACTCTCAAGCTACCGTTATGTCGGTCCCTTTCCATTCAAAGTAAAAATGAATCAACATCCTGAAGACTCTATGTGGAATATTTCCTGTTTTTTATTTTTTAAAAGTACTCCTTTTTAATTCATTAAATCTCTGATTGTCATCAGTGGTTTACTCTTGTAGATATATAATAGGTTAGAAATTTAAGAGTTTCAACTGTAATAAACCATCTAAGAAATATAGACATGTAATTGTATGAAATCTATTTTTGAAGTTTATTACTGAAAAACACCTACATCACTTTATAAATTTTATTTTTATATATCACCATCATTCAACTGTTGTAGCAGATGGTCCTAACCAAGGGACCACAGGGGATTTTTACCAACTGTGATCTCTTGGTCATGAGCCATCTTTTTAATGAAACAATTTTTTTTTAATAACTGAAGACAAAAAACAAAAACTTGACCCTTTAACATTCAGATTACTCTGTCAAATGAAATACTTATTTAATCACATTGTTTTGAATTAATCAGGGGTTATCTTGTAGCTTTGAGATTCTGATGATGTGATGTTTATTTTTAGAATGACTTTGTAGGGTAGGTGTGAAAGGCTGGATCTGACTAGTTTGAACATAAAACAGGTAGATTATTTTGGCAGGGTACAATCAGTTTAAATGCTAAAGGGTTAACACAACAAATGTGTAAGTATCATAGGAAACATTGAATGAAGGTGGGACACATATTTACTAGAATGGTCTATACTGCCAGTGTTACATGTTTGTCTGAGTATCTTATAGTTGATAAAATAATACAGTAAAAATACCAGAAACAATTTACTGTACCTTTTTAAAAATTTTTATTCTTTTTAATGGTTTGGGTCTGAAGGAAGGAGCTGTACCTATAGCCATGGCAGACCTTCCAAAACTTTTGAGATTGTTGTTGTTAAGATATGTCTGAAACGGTTGCAAGCTGACATCTACAGAAAAAACATGGGAAGGTAGTGAATTCTAGAGGATCAATGTTCAAGGAAGGAACGATAGGGCAAAATTTTGATGTAGGAGTTGGTAGCATCATCATCTTTATACCACCAACACCATCACCAACATCACCACCAATACCATCATTTTAATGTCCATTTTTTTCATGTTTGCATGGGTTAGATTAAAGTTGTTTAAGCAGGGGTTTTTTCTACATCCAGATATTTTTCTTGTCACCATCCCCTCACCGGTTTCCAAGTAAGGTTATCTTCCCCACAAGTCCTTTGAACATAAATAGCTCAATAGAAGGACATGTTATTGCAGAGGAATGCAAACAAAGGACCCTATTTGTATGATTGTGATTTTGGGCATTTACAATTAGCATGCAGATTTTATCTTATATATGCATAATAATAAAACCTTTTTTTTTTTTAAATCTCTAACATGGGTAATATAGTCATTCTCAAAGTTCAACAAAAACAAAATTATGGAAGTTCATACTGCAAATTAGGTAATTAGAAGAAAAAAGACTATTAGAAGGCCATTAGAAGAAATAAAAATTCAGTAGGCTGTTAATGAGACTAAGTATGCAGGTGGGATTTCAAATTATTGGAGCCATCATACAGAGCCAATCCTGTTCAGACTTGATCTTCAGTGATTAGGGCCTTGAAGAACCAATTGGAGACTTTACTGATTGCAGTGGGTGATAAATCTGTCCCTGAGGTTCTGTCATGTTCTTTTGAAATATATATATTGGAAAGGACACAACAGAACTTAGGCATAGCTGTGTGTTAAGAAGTTCGCTTTACAACCACATGGTTTCAGGTTCAGTCCCACTGCTTTGCACCTTTGAATAGTTTCTTTTACTGTCGCTCTGAGCCATCCAAATTTTTTTAAGGGAGCTTCTTAGACAGAAACCGTGCAAAAGTTTATTATGTGTGTGCGTGTCTGTGTATTGAGTTTGCGTTTATCTCTGTCCTGATAGTCTAGTAGTCTGTTAAGAGGCCAAGGGAATAAATACAGATTTAAAATAGGTACTGACTAAACTCTTCTAGGCAATGCCCCAGCATGATGACTGCAATTCAGGGACTAAAACAAGAAAAAAAAAAAAAAGAAATAGAATATCGAAAGTCTTTTTATCTTTTTATATTTTCATTTGCATTCATGTTACTTTGACATGTTTGGGGTATGCAATGATGCCAGTGAAAATGTGAAGGAGTTGAAAATGTTTTAAATGTACATGTATAAACTGTTTTGGAATATATATATATATATATATATATATAAAAGGCTAAATAAAATGTATTTCAGAAAATACTGTTATTATTAGTATTATTTCTCTTATTCTCATCTGTCTTCATGTTCTGAGTCCAAATTATGCCAAGGTTGACTTTGCTTTTCATCATTTGAGGGTTAATAATATATAAGTGCCGGTTGAGTACTGGGGTCGATGTAATTGACTTTGGTAAAGCCCCACTTTGGTCATCAGTGACCATGGGATTACACCTAGAAAGTTACCTTCCGAGGTGCAAATCCAAGTAAGATTGTTTATGTAAGTCCAGCAGTTGCTCATGCATACCAACGTTCCTTCTCCATGCCACCAATGTCATCCAAGAGAAAGGCAAAAGCGCTGATTACAGCTTGCCACCAGTGACATCGCAACTCATTTCTGCAGCTGAGTGAACTGGAGCAATGTGAAATAAAGTGTATTGTTCAAGAACAGAACACACAACTCGGTCTGGGAATCAAACTCACTAACTCATGATTCTGAGCTCAACACTCTAACCACTGAGCCCTTCTGAAATTACTGGCCTTGGGCCAAAATTTTAAATCATTTCTTTTATTCAGTAGAATTTTAAACGCTGGTTTGTGCATATGACTTTATATCTAATTATACTACGACGCTTGTTTTGCTTTTCTTATAAGAGGATTTTTTTTGAGTTGGTACAGAATTGATATATGTGGATTATGAAAGATCAAAATGAATGACAGACTCATCTAATTGATGTCAGCTTGAAAGAAGAAAATCACACATTTTGATAATGAGAATGAGGAAGAATACTTGGTTGAATCAACCTAAGTATAATACTGATGCATCTTTATCAAACTTATGTTACAGTCATCAATAGAAGATGACTGGGCAGCATATATCATGCTTTCACTAATTGTTTTGCTCATCACTCATACAGTGATAAGCAGCAACACAGCCTTTTGAGCCTTCCACTCTTGACCTAACAAATCAACCAGGATGTGACAGTTAGCAGGAAAGAATATGATGGGGGTGAGGTCATACCAGTACTAAGTACCAAACAAGTACTTTATTTATCAACTCTTGAAAAATAGAATACAAAGTTGACCGTGGTTGACTTGAACTCAGAGTGCAAGGAGATGGACCATATACTGAAATGCCTTTTCTTTGATACTTTCATGACATTGATTCAGCACCCTTTGTTTATGGCCATTAACACAAGCGAGATAACCATTCCCTCAAAACTAGGTGGGATTAGAATTTTAAATTTGAAATTAAAGAATATGAAGAAGATACATAGACTTCACAGAATTTTTTTTTAATCTATTAATAAGTTATTACAATATCGGTTGGGGGTGTAATCATGTACAGCACTATTTCATTCTTTTTAGAAATCTTCAACATGATTTAAGCAGTAATTTATTAAAATAACTATGTACTTATATATTGGGTCATCCCATAAATAATGCAGTTTTTTAGTACTTTTGTTTTCCAAAATACTTTTTTAATCTAAAATATATTTTCCTTTGTTTTCTACAATACTCTTCCATCTATCTGGAAGACTTACAAGGTTCCTGTGATGAAAAATACTCCTCCAGTACTGTTCTGACCTCGTCTACAGAATTCATATTTTTTCTGTCCAAATGATTTTGAAGACTGCAGAATAAATAATAATCAGATGGGGCAATGTCTGGTGAATATGGCAGGTGGGGCATTGTTTCCTATTCAAACTGCTCCAGCCTTTGGAATGTCATCCTTGCTGTATGTGGCTGGGCATTATCCTGATAGAAGAACACCTTTCATCTTGAAACTAAAGATGGTCGTTTTTCTTCTAGTGCTGACTTAAGCTGCTCAAGCTGCCCACAGTAGATCTTTGTTATAATTTGATTTGGGTTTAAAAGTTCAAAGTGGACTAAACCTTTCATATCTCACCAAACAGATACCAGCACCTTATGTGGGTGAAGACCTTGTTTAGCCTGGAGTGCTGGTGTTTCTCCTACCCACTGTCTTCGGCACTTGACATTTTTATAGAGATTCCATTTCTTGTCACCAGTCACTATGCGGTCCAAAAAAGGTTCATTCATGAGACGTGACAATAAAGAGCACACATTCACTTTCTGTGCGCGATTAGAATTGGAAAGTTTGTGAGGAACCCATTGACCCAATTTACTGACTTTTCTGATGGCATGCTTCTCTGCTAGTTCCTTAACAGTTACGATGGGATTTTGTTCTACCAGGGTTTGCAGGACGTCCTCATTGAGCTCACTACAGATCTTTCAGGATGAGGTTCATCTTCTATGCTGTAGTTTCTGGCTTGAAATTTCTGGAACCACTGCTAACACTAGCTTACACTTATTGTCTGATCCTCATATACTGCATTAATATTCTTCACATTTTCTGTTTCATTTGAACTCATAAAGTAAAATATGCCGAATATGCACCTTTGTCACTTCCATTATATCTTTGAAAAAATAACTGTTAAAATCGAACTGCACTCTTCAAAACTTGCACTAAGAATAAGTACAAAGTAAAATTACTACCTGCTTTTATAGCAAGTTGATGCAGGTAGTTTATCCCATCCCCCTCTGACCTTTTAGTTCATGTAATTGAAAAAACCTCATTATTTATGGGATGACCCAATACATGAAGCTTACATAAATTCCAGAAAATAAACACACACTACATTGGCACCTAGAGCAATTGGTGGCAGTATGTTACATACTCATGAAGGATGGCTGTAATTGGTTAGATACATAAACCATATAAAAGTTTGTCTATATGAATTCATTATATTACCATCCCTTCTGTAGTGGTCTTGTGCAGATGACACTTTAGTTTTACCATTGTCACATGTGTAATTTAAGCTAATCTGAAACTAAAGGCCTGTAAGCAATTTTTCTCCTTTCGTTTTGCTAGATAAACAAAACACTTGACTATTTTATTAGATTCGCTATTGTAATGCATGTTGTTTTAATCAACCAGCAACTAATAGCCTGTTGAGCCATTTTTTTTTACTATATCCAGAGAATAAAAATTCATTTTGGCTCATTTGCTCAGCATCTCTTTCTCACGCTAGTAGTTATGGCTAAGCCAGTGTACTGTCTTTCACTTTAATTTGGCAAGCAGTCTTTTGATTGAGCTCTACAACACAAGTTATTACATTGTTGTACATTATTCTTAACACATTTCTACAAAATAAATTATCTAAATAACCTATTGATATACATTCCCACAAACACATCATCCTCATCATCATTTACCGTCCAGTTTCCATGCTGGCATTGGTTGGATGGTTTGACTGGAACAGTTGTCTGTTTTAGCTTGGTTTCTACAGCTGGATGCCCTTGCTAACATCAATACTTTATAGAATGTACTGGATGCTTGTTTTCATGTCACGGGCACAGTTGCCTTTTACATGTCACTGGCACTTAGCTTGATGTGTCTTCTCAAGCACAGTAACTCACCAGAAATCTCAGTCACGTGTCATAACCTCTGTGAAACTCAACAACTGGAGATCATATTTCATCACCTTGTCTCACATCTTCCTGAGTCTACCCCTTCCACAGGTTCCCTCCACATTTACAGAAACACATCTATGTAACACATTTACGTAAGCTTTATCTAAATTGACATTGAAAATAATATCTGTTATTTTCACTTTAGTATTTTGTACAACTGAATTCTGTCCTATTTTAATCTGTACTTACAAACCGAGGAATTTCAACCATGTTTCGTGGTCTGCTACCACAACAGCTCCTTTATAGGATCCAGTTAGCTGAAGACATCATCAAGAGGAACCACGTCCGGTTTCGGCCCCTACTCCTCTACCGTTTTGACGTGGCGGGGCCACCCCCTTTCGGAGGTGTCTTCAGCTCTGGTGTTGGGTGCATGTCTTCTTTCACTGTTTGTGACTGTTCTAATTCAACTGTGGAATGTCCCTCGCTATGGTTATTTTCCAGGAGGTTCTGGCCACACGTCTTACGGTTCATTAACCCGCGTTGTTGAATTACTTTCTTCTGACATACCTTCCCTTGGTGGATTAGGATCCAGTTAGCTGAAGA
>NC_068986.1:44252782-44257320 GCF_001194135.2 Octopus bimaculoides
CTAGGCTCCAGCAGGCAGCCCCAGCTAGTTGTCACGTGACACTGTCTAAATTTCCCGCTGCTAGGGTCCAGTAGGCAGCACCAGCAAGTTGTCACATGACACTGTCTAAACTTCCCGCTGCTAGGCTCCAGCAAGTTGTCACATGACACTGTCTGAACTTTAACTGACAATGGAGGGCGCGAAGCCACTTCAGTGTCAGCCTGTCTCACCTAGACTTGTTATGACTTTCAAGCCATATTCGATCTTCCCGCTTCAGCCATATATAGAAGCTGGCTTTTTCGACCGCCTCCTGTATCCTCCTTATCAGTTTTCTAAGTTCCGAGTTTGAAAACGCAAATCTTCTCTTGAATAGCGTTGTCATTTTTCTTTCAATGAAGCCTCTAGCCCCCACTACTAATCAGGTTAGAAGAGATCTCTTTTTTTTATTTGTTGTTGGTGTTTAGGATAAATTATACATAAACAGTTATTGTTGTTATATGGATCTACAAACAACCTTTTAATTTCCTAAAATTGGTAACCTTGAAATTTAAACAAAACAGCCTTGTTTCTGTTTTAACAGCTACAAATCAGCATACAAATGATGACTCAAAACCACAGGCATTTTTGTTGTTTGGAACAACAAAATATGTTTTATGAAATTTTGACAGTCAAGCACATTTTTTTTTACAATAATCACTGTAAAAAATTCTCTGTGTTTAGCACATAATACTACTAACTGCTCAAGTTATTTTAGCCAACCAATCACTTAAAGCAGTTTTCTTTTTGCCTGTCAACTCAGTTCACTATTTTTCATAATTCGAAGCCAACTCTTGCCTCTGTACAACTTTGCTTCAGCCAGAAACAACAGAAATGAACAAAAATGCAACAATCACCAATCATATATAACTTTAGATCTTCATTGAAAAGATGTAATAAGTGACGTGGTGTACATAACAAATTTCTTTATATAAGAAGAGAAAAATGTTGAAATATGACAAACATGTTTTATAAGGCATTTTTTATTGTTCTTTTTCTCTTCCTGTATATTCCCTTTAGTTTATCACTAATGCTTTTGTCAATAAGCGGCTCATCATTATTACTATTTTCTTTTGTTTTTCATATCAATGCAGTATTACTACAATTTTTTTTACATGGAAATGCCTCAAGGACAGAATGTGACAAATGTGAAATTACTATCTCCCTAAAGAATTCAAGAAAAGAAAAATGAGCATCTATAGAATTACTGCTGACTTAGAATTCTACTGCAGCAATTAAGCAGAATTACTGTAAGGCTCCTGTAATTGTTGATGTCTTGGATGATTTTTTTTATTCTGGTAATTCTTCCCAGCAGATAGAACTGTCTATATTTTTTTTTCTTTAATCTGTAATTAGGTATAAGGCCATGATCACAAGATCTTAGTTTCGATTTCTAGACAGTGTGGTGCACTGTGTTCTTGAGCAAAACACTTCATCTCACATTGTTCTCTGGTCACTTTGACATCTGACGAGTGGTACATCCTATACCTAGACAAGCAATATAAAGGCAATTTGCTGTGAAGGAAGTGAGCTTATGTACTGAACAAATACTAGATTACTATAAACAAATAACTGTGCAGGTTGTTCAGCAAGAAATTGTAAAACCTTCATCAGCTATTTATGACAGAAGAGTCCACCAATTAGTTACTTCAATTTTGTGCTTTAAACATGCATCTTCATAGTCTATCAACCAGCAATATGTATCTTCCTTGTGCGCATACATATGGATGTCTAAACCTTATTTATTTATTGTTTAACTGATCCACTACCTAATATCAATTCCCACTTGAGTAATATGTTGATCTAATCCTTGAAATCTCTTCATCCCAGGGAAAAACATGTTTAGCTTCCAGAATTCAGGTCATTGTACATTGGTCTCATGTAAATTGGCCAAACAGATTATGAATTTGTGAATCCGGGAGTCAGATGCTTGAAACTGTGAGCAACTTTCACTAAGCCTATTGGTTTACTGGACAAAAATGCTAAGTATGGCCTGAATGACCCTCTGCAGTTTACTGAAACCCATATTGCGCATCAGAAAAAATTCAGGTAATATCTATCAGACTTTTGGAACTGCCTGAGCAGGTTTGCAGGGCTATGTCCTTGCAGTTTCTGTAGGCATCCAAAATGTCAAATTAAACATTTAATGAAACTAATGAGTGGGATGTTCTTGCACATGTCAAAGCAGTATATAACAAAAAAAGACTAGCTCCAACTGGGGAGTACATAGCCACTTGTCTGAAAATCCTCCTCATTACCTTCCCTGCTGTTTATGTCCATGTCACTGATTTGAAAGATCATGCTTTCTTCAAAATTCAGAACTTTCTGAAACAGCTCTGCTCATACCATTTATTGAAGCTGACTGTGAAAAGTATAAATCAGTGTTGTCAACCAGAAGAAAAATGAGTGCAGGGCCAGCTCAAGGTACTGGCAACTCAAGCAGTCACCTGCGGTAGCATGTTCTAAGGGGCACCAAGGAGAGCATGACAAAGACAAGGAAATTTCCACAACCGTCAGCTTGTACACGCTGAAGTTGAGCTTTCCCAGGACACCAGCAACCCTAGGGCCAGCCCTGAATGAGTGAATGCATTTTAGAAAACCTGATCTTGCTGATGGTTACCTTTTCCAGATTTAATGACCTGAGGCCATTGAGCAGGTGCCCTTTCATCCATGCAAACCCCAGGCCTTGTGAATTTTTACAGTTTATTCTTAGTATGGCCATGTAAGAAGGATAAGAAGGACAATTTAAAGAATTGTCCTGAATATGAGGATATTGGAGGACTCTTTGAAGGGCTCCTAAAAAGAATTATCTCTTGACCAGAAAAGCACCCTTCTTTCACCTATTTTTTTTTGTTCACTTTCTTCTTATCCTCCTTACATGGCCATATAAAGAATAAAGTGAAAAAAAAATATAGGTGGAAGAAGGGTACTTTCTTGGTCAAGAGATAATTCTTTTTCGGAGTCCTTCAAAGAGTCCTCTAATATCCTCTTATTCAGGACAATTTTTTAAATCTCCAGCATCATGTGGGGAATCTTATGTAAAGAATTTATTCACTCTTTGAATAGTTGCCTCAGGAAGTCTGTTTGTTTGCATGTGTGTCTTTAATATGGCAGGTTCATCAAAGCTCTCACCACCTGTAAAGATTTC
The DNA here is from genome assembly GCF_001194135.2 of Octopus bimaculoides. Lineage (NCBI taxonomy): Eukaryota > Metazoa > Mollusca > Cephalopoda > Octopoda > Octopodidae > Octopus > Octopus bimaculoides. The sequence continues at coordinate 44,255,946 of NC_068986.1, forward strand.
AACCTTGTGTGTTTGAAAGTCATCATATTCTAGTTCTCCATTCAGATAATGCTGTAGTTGAGTGATACATCTGTACCATGTTGTTTCTGCTTTTGTTGTGGTCATTGTTAGTATGTCTTACGGTGTGGTTGTGGCAGTCTCTTTTTCCTCTGCTGTTGTTATTTACTATAGCAGTTGTTGTTATCGTCACCATTATCATCATTGTTATTATTGGCTTGTTGGCTACTTGTGTGTTTGACCACATCTTTTTGATTGCTTTGCTTGCTTTTGTGCTGTCAAAGCTTTCGATGTTAAGTGTTAATTTACTTCCCCTGACCTGCCCCTCTTCCTTGACGATCGCTCCTCTCCAACATTTTCTTGATGCTTTTTAATCATCCTCAATAATATCTTCGTGATCCTAGATATCGGAGGATGTTGATGCTTTGTCAATGTTCTCATGTATTTCTTTCTGTTGATCATGATGGTGATGATGATGATGAGCTTCTTTAGTTAATGAGTAAAGTTAACTGAATGAGAAATCCAGTGGGTTAATTAATTAACCAAGAAGTTCATAAGTTCTTTTTACATGCGCAAGCTTATTCCAAGGTCTGTATTTTATAATACATTTTTGAACAGTATAGCAGAGACACACATTAGGTAGGGCTTCATCTGGAAATCCTACAAAGGTTTATAATAGATTGTATTCAGTTTACAGTGACTCTGAAATACTGGGTGCAGCACAATTATCAGTCATTTTATCATAAAATAACAAGTATTAGGTTTTAGTTTAATGAACATTTACAGGCTGATTGTTATATTTATTGACTGTATTTTACATATATTTGCAATTCAAAATGGCCAACCTTTGCCTTCACCATAGCCCTTAAACTTTTTCAACTGAAGTGCATGCACATTTACCAATTAAATAACAAGTAAATGTATATGCCACATCCAGTTGATAGGATTGTTAGCACTGATGGAATTACTATGTCTTAAGCTTACAAATGTTACTAAGCAAACTATTGCAGATGTTCTGTGAGGGCACCAGTTTTCCAAACCTCAATTAGAATATTGTTCCAACCAGCAGCTTTTGTATTTGTGATATGTATTTCACATCCTGCAAGATTTTTGTGTGTGGAATTGTTTGTATTTATTAGTAGACCTTCATCAACGACTTGCTGGATTGGTGCTTTAGCGACATCAGATAGTTGACTAAGAAGTATTTTTTTCCATTTGGTAATATGTTCTTAGGGTTGTTCCATTTGACAATATGCTCTCAAGATTCCTATTGTGCAATAGTGAAGAATCGAAAGAAAATAACTTCCACCATTTTAGTGTGTGTGTGTGTGTGTGTGTGTGTGTGTGCGTGCATACATACATACATACATACATACAT
>NC_068986.1:44257467-44258427 GCF_001194135.2 Octopus bimaculoides
ATATATATATATATATATATATATATATAGAGAGAGAGAGAGAGAGAGAGAGAGAGAGTTATTAATATTTCTAAGTCTCTCTAAAGGAGACTACGGCAGCGGTACTGGAAATTAATAGTTATCGCCAAGCCAACATGGCAGTCCCAAAATTAGGACGAAAGCTGTCGTATGTATATATATATATATGTATAGAGAGAGAGAGAGAGAGAGAGAGAGAGGAGAAAGGTAGTTAAACACAGGCTTGTGACACACTTACACAGAACACAAAATACAGATTACCAAGTAAAGAAAACAGGAAACAAAAGAGAAGAGAAAAGCTAAGACTCTACTTAATTCTTCTCTTCTATTTGGGTTTCTTTTCTTTTTATTTCATAATTTGTATTTTGTGCTCCATTTAAATACATGTTTCAAGCCTAACTGTGTTTATCTACCTTACTATCAACATAACAGCTCGATAAACATTTTTCTTATGGCCAACTTTCAAGGCCAGAGTGCTGGCCCTGGATGAAGAGGTTGGAGTATAAGTTCCCATCTATTTGAGCACTACTCTGTGTTGTCTATAGTAAGCTTATGTTGCTTTCACCTATTCTCTCTCTCTGAATATATATATAATTATGTGTATTTCTTCTATCTTAATGAATAAAAATTCTTCTGATAGAATAAATGGGTTAATAGAAACCAATGTAGCAAAGAACACAAAATAACTGTGGTTTAGTTCCTGTTTTTAAGGCAGGAACTCCTTGAAATTTTGGGTATTTGAGTATATTTAAGAATTTAAGGAATGGAGAAAACGCATGTTATAATTGCATACTTTATTCCTACATATGTTTCAAAGGATTACAACCTGTGTGATCCATAGGGATCTTTGATATTAAAATTGTAACCTTCTCATCAGGGAAAGCATGGGAATCATCTTAAACGTAAGACATTATGACCGATTATGAAAACAATAGTTGGATA
>NC_068986.1:44259535-44261199 GCF_001194135.2 Octopus bimaculoides
TATATATATATATATATGCAGGGTGCAGTGGGAAAATTTCCATCATTTTATACTTTTAATTTTGTGCATGTGCATTGTTTGTTTTTGATTTTATCAACTACATAGTAGAGTCAGTATAGTCAGTTGGACACCGTCTGTGAGAAAAACAGCACCATGATGCAATTCACTCAGCCAGAAATTTGGAAATAATATGCTGTACTGCTTGGTATTTGCACCAGAAGCTCCAATACATACATTTCAGAGGCAGCGAGCTGGCAGAAATATTAGCACACCGGGCGAAATGCTTAGCGGTATTTCGCCTGTCTTTATGTTCTGAGTTCAAATTCCACCAAGGTCGATTTTGCCTTTCATACTTTCAGGGTCGATAAATTATGTACTGGGGTTGATCTAATTGACTGGCCCCCTCCCCCAAAATTTCAGGCCTTGTGCCTAGAGCAGAAAAGAAAACATATATTTCAAAGTTTTAGGTGTCAATCTGAGGACAGTGCAATCTGAGGACAGTGCAATCTGAAGACAGTGCAATCTGAAGACAGTGCAATCTGAGGACAGTGCAATCTGAGGACAGTGCAATCTGAGGACATGTACTGAGGGTGATAAAAATCAAACATCCAGTCAACATCATGATGTTTGGAGTGATCACTAATGATGGTGACATTTTGCCACCATTCATCTTCCCGCACAGCCTCAGACTCAACATGGAGGCCTACATCAAGTGTCTGAAGAAGGTAGTGCTGCCTTGAATCAAGGGGATGGCTGCTGGAAGACCCTGTGTCTGGCAACAGGACTCTGCATCATGCCACACAACCAGGAGAACCCACTCATGGCTGTCAGACAATTTCTGCAACCACATCACCCATAACATCTGGCCACCTAACTCACCAGACTGCGTATTATGTGTGGGGTGCAGTTGAGTGAAAGACCAAGAAAACTTCATGTAACACCAAAGATGAACTGACAGCAAGGATTATGGCAGCATTCATCAACTTAAACAAGGAGACTGTCCAGAAGAGTTGCAGGAGATTCCAGAGTTGTCTGGAGGCCGTGGTTGATGACAAATGCGATTATATTGAATAAATTTACTCTTTAGTATTTCAAGATATTTTTATGTAATTTTGGTAAACATATCTGTTATTAGGTTGTCAAGAAAGTTCTTGTAGAATTTTAAATTTTGGTTTTAAATGATGTGTTTTCAAATTAAGTTCCATTAAATTACTTTGACTTTATATATCATTTTAAAGCTCGTTTTTCACTCTATCTAATCGTGTTACTATTTTTCATTTTGAATCATTAGGCCATTTTTTCCGGAACATTGAATACAACATGGACAAAAAGCAAATTCGCACAATCTTTTTATTCTAGTTCAAGCTAGGTCGAAAAGCTGCTGAAACAGCTCACGATATCAATGATGTGTTTGACCCAGGAATCACTAATGAATGTACAGCACAAAGGTGGTTCAAGAAATTTCGTAGTGGTGACGAGAGTCTTGAAGATGATAAGCGTAGTGGTCGGCCATCGGATGTTGACAACGATCAACTAAGAGCCTTAATCGAAGCCAATCCACGCACAACTGTTTGAGAGTTTGCATCTGAATTAAACATAACGTATACGACAATTTCCAACCACTTGAAAGGGATTGGATAAACAAAAATACTTGAGACATGGGT
>NC_068986.1:44261384-44263671 GCF_001194135.2 Octopus bimaculoides
GCACCAAAAGAAGGTCATGATGACTGTTTGGTGGTCTGCAGCCAGTCACATCCATCCAGGCGAAACGATTATGGCGGAGAAGTACTGTCAGCAAATGGATGAAATGCATAAGAAACTCTGACAACAACAGCCAGCATTTGTCAATAGAAAAGGACCAATTCTTCTCCATGACAACGCTCAGCCACACGTTGCACAACTGACCCTGCAGAAGTTGAATGAATTGGGATACGAAACTCTGCCTCATCCGCCATACTCACCAGACCTCTCACCTACCAACTTCCACTTTTTCAAGCATCTCGACAACTTCCTGTGTGAGAAATGTTTCAAAAACCAAGACGAAGCCAAACACGCCTTCAACGACTTCATCACCACCAGAACGCAGGATTTTTACGCTACTGGTATAAATAAACTTGTTTTGCGTTGGCAAAAGTGTGTTGATTCTGATGGTTATTATTTCGATTAATAAAGTTTTGTTTGAGCCAAGATATGTGCATCTGAATTTAAAGGTTAAAAACCGCAAGAACTTTCTTGACAACATAATAAAATGAAACGTCAGTGTTATTTTCATTTTTGTGTAATTTAGATGACAATTCATTCACCACACCCTGTATACACACACACACACACACACACACACACACACACACACACACATACAGTGTACTGTTCTGTGAAAAGTCTCTGGTTTTAAGAGTATTGCGAAAGGCCTGGTTGGAGGCCCAAACTTCCAAGTTCTTTTACACGGCTTAGAAAAATTGAAGGACTGCTGCAATAAGTGTGTGAATCTGAGAGGGGAATATGTTGAATAAAATCATAATTAACTGACCCTCTGTATTTTTTATGCACCCAAAGCCAGGAACTTTTCAGAACCCCTCATATATATATATCAAAATTTAGGTTAGTTAAAATATATTTGTGACTTATTTCAACTTTATTGCAGTCAAATTCACTGAATTTACTGTGGACAAAAAAAATTCTCTCTAATGGTAAGAAGGTGGAAAATCTCTGCATCTGTCCAGTGCTGCCTCCTGTCAGAACCCCAGATGTGTTTCTTGCTCTTTAGCCATTATCAATGGGAAATACCAAAGAGAGGCAACTCTGGACAGACTTAATTAAAACCATGGCTTTAACTAAAGCACTATTAATAACATTGATTGAGCTGTACCATTAAAACATCAGGTCAGAAAAAATTACCGCAGTTTCAGTGTCAAGCAGTGTTTAGGCATAAGTGAATTTAGGTTAGTTAAAGTATGTTTATGACATATTTCAATTTCTAAAGCAAATATGTATGTACTATTATGATATATTATTTTTCAGTTATTATTATACTACAAGTCTTCCTTTCTCTCTGTAACTTAACAAAGCCTGTCTGGTTTCATCATCATGAAACCAGACAGGCTTTGTTAAGTTACAGAGAGAAAGCTACTACGGAAGACTTGTAGTATAATAATAACTGTATAATAATATATCATAATAGTACATACATATTCGCTTTAGAAATTGAAATATGTCATAAACATACTTTACAAATATTATATGTAGTATTAAACAGTTTAAGTATATATTCTTTAAACTTGGCTGAAATTGATGGGTGAGCATTTGGCCCAATCGGATGCACAAGGAGCCATTTTATCATTGATTTGTGGGTATGTATATATGTATGCATGTATATATACATAATTATTTAGCATAAAAGGAGAGAAATATAAATTTTACATATAGTTTATAATTCATTGGGCTCAACAGCTGTTTCATTAAGATGAACATCATTAAATGTATAATTACATAATTGGGATACATAGTTAATTAGTTTAAATTAATATATTATGTATCACAATTATGTAACTAAACATTTAATGATGTTTATCTTAATGAAACAGCCATTGAGCACAATAAAGTATATGAATTTAATGCTATTCTTCTTTTATGCTAACTAAGCCACTACGATAGATTGCTTAATAAAGAGAATGAATGGGAGAAAGAGAGTCTGCCATATGTTGACCCAACAGAGGGACCAGCTATTCGAGTTGACAGTACCATGGTAGATAAAGCAATTAAGAGTATGAATACAGGGAAAGCCCCCGGCCCATCAGGAATCACTGCAGAGATGCTCAAAATATCTGGCAGTGTCGGCTATAGCCTAGTCACCTGTATTACGAACCAGGTGATACACGAAGGAGTCATACCCAATGACTGGTGTAGCAGCACCATAATCAACTGCTACAAAGGTAAAGGTGACGCTTTAGATACAAATAATTACAGAGGTATCAAGCTTTTAGATCAGGTA
>NC_068986.1:44269463-44272425 GCF_001194135.2 Octopus bimaculoides
GTATGTATGTATATATGTATGTATGTATATATGTATGTATATATATATGCGTAAGTAGGTGGTGCAGAAATGTATTAAATGACCGAGTTCACATCCCAAAGACAAGAGGGCAATTGAACGTAACTTCCTGTTTTTGCTTTTTACTATCATCATAGAGAAATACAGAGTGGCATAAATAGAAAAGTAGCCTTTTTGCTATTATTATTGTTATTGTTATTATTATCATCATTTCATTATTATTATTATTACACTCCTCATCCTCTTCTCTCCTTCCTATCATTATTTAATTTAACTTTATTGTTGTTGTTGTTGTTATTATTATTATTATTATTATTATTATTATTATTATTATTATTCTCATTATTATCATTATCATTATAAGATCTCCTTAAAAATGTGGGTTACAGCAAAACTCCTTATTACTATTACAATTACTTCAAATGCTTCTAGTATTTCTTTAGCCAGTTGCAAGAAAAAATTGCCACCACAAAAAAAACATGACCAAAGAAGCAACATGGTTAATGTACCAAACCTGTTTGGCTCTTCTAGTCTGTTTATTACCGAAGGTTAGAAGAATTATTTTATTTCACTATCATTCTTAGTTGCATCCAATTGATTTTTATTTATCTTTCATTGACTTCAAATAATTCATTCTAATATATTTGTGACATTAGACAGTTTCATACATTAACATATGGATATTTAGTATATGTATATATAATAATGACAATAATAATAATAATAATAATAATAATAATAATAATAATAATAATGATAATAATAATAATAATAATATTTTACCGAACACTCATTTGTCGTTCATGACAACAGAATCCATTATCATATATATGCATGTATGTATATATGTATGTATGTATGTATGTATGTATGTATGTATGTATGTATGTATGTATGTATGTATGCATGTATATACATATGTATGTGTGTAAGTAGGAGTAGCTGTGTGGTAAGTAGCTTGCTTACCAACCACATGGATCTGAGTTCATTCCCACTGCGTGGCACCTTGGGCAAACGTCTTCTACTATAGTCTCAGGCCGACCAATGCCTTGTGAGTGGATTTGGTAGACGGAAAACTGAAGGAAGTCTGTCGTATATATGTATATATATATATATATATATGTATGTGTGTGTCTGTGTTTGTCCCCCCACCATCGCTTGACAACCAATGGTAGTGTGTTAATGTCCCCGTAACTTAGTGGTTCGGCAAAAGAGACCGATAGAATGAGTACTGGGCTTACGTACATGTATATGTATGTACATGTATACGTATGTATACATATATGTATATATGTATATATATATATACATATGTATATATGTATACATACAGGTATATATACATATATGTATATATGTGTATATATATATATATATATATATATATATATATATACACGCACATACAGAGTTATACATACAGAAATACATAAATGCATGCATTTGTATGTACATACATACATACATATATACATAGACATGGCTACATGATAAGATGTTCCCACTTCAGTCCCACTGAGTGGCACCTTGAGCAAGTGCTTTTACTATAGCGCTGGGCCAACCAGTGTCTTGTGAGTTGATCGGATAGATGGAAACTAAAAGAAGCTCATTGTAAAAACACACACATATGCACATGCACACACACACACACACACGTGGCTGTACTTGAGAAGACCCGTCAAGCCAAGTGGAATCGTAGTCATAGCTGGTACTGGTGACACGTAAAAGGCACCGATGCTGGTGACACGTAAAAGGCGCCCATGTCGGTAACACATAGAAGGCACCCATGCCATTAGAGGTAAAAGGTACCCACTGCATTCTTGGAGTGGTTGACATTAGGAAGGGCATCCAGCTGTAGAAATCAAGCCAAATCAGACGGGAACCTGATACAGCTCTCTGGCTTACCAGTTCTAGTCAAACCATCTAACCCATGCCAGCATGGAAAGCGGATGCTAAATGATATATATATACATATATATATATGCACACCTAACACTCTATACATATATACATTTCTTTATTGCCCCCAGGGGACTAAACATAGAGGGGACAAACAATGACAGACAAAGGGATTGAGTTGATTATATTGACCTCAGTGCATAGCTAGTACTTATTGAATTGACCCCGAAAGGATGAAAGGCAAAGTCAACCTCAGTGGAATTTGAACTCAGAATGTAACAGCAGATGAAATACCACTTGGCATTTCACCCGGCGTGCTAATGATTCTCCCAGCAGGCTGCTCTTTATATATACACACATACACACACACATACACACACACACACAAACATATATATGTATGTATACATATATATACATATATATATATATATATATATATACATACACACACACACACGTATATATATATGTATGTATGTACATGTATGATGATAATTACGTATATGTATATGTAAAGGAGGAATGGCTCAGTGGTTCGAGATCAGGCTTACATACATGGAAACATTCGTACATACATGCGTATAAACATATATACATGCATATATGGTGGCTGTTGACTTGCTGCCAAGTATAACAACATATTGTACTACTTTCTTCCCTCTTAAAACTCTAGTGTCACCTTGACATGTGTTTTAAGATGACACACGCACACATGTACACATACATACTTATATACATGTATACATACATACACAGGCATGTACATACATACATACTTACATACATTCATACATCTTCCCCTCGCTCTTCCCCTCGCTCTTCCCCTCGCTCTTCCCCTCGCTCTTCCCCTCACTCTTCCCCTCGTTCTTCCTCTTTACTACTACGTATCTCGCTTTACCCCTCTCGTTCTTCCTCTGTTACTACTACGTATCTTTTTTCCCCCTCGTACTTCCTCTCTTTCTCTTTTCCTCTCGTTGCTCACCTATTCTTCTACTTCCTCCCTTTGTTTCTCCCTCTGCCACTCTCACTCTTCCCCTTACAC
>NC_068986.1:44272503-44281026 GCF_001194135.2 Octopus bimaculoides
GGTCAATAATCCTTTTCTTCCTTGGCTGTCGCCGAGCAAACAAGCGAACCACTTCATCCCTACTTTCAAGTTCGTGCCTCACAGCGTTCATACACAAACAATTTTTCTCGTCTGGCCGTAAAGCCTTTTCTGTTTGTTTTCCTGTCTTGTTTTTTGTCCGCCATGACATTCCTCCATGGCAAGATTTAATTTGTGTATACAAATTTAATTTGCAGTCCATGGGAAGAGCTGTTTTAACGATGCGTCCTGCCTAGCTCTTCGAAACGCTGGTGTTAAAATGGAGGTAGCTGATGAAGTAGAATGTTCTCTATGTGGCTTGTGTGTTTTCTCGTCTCTGTTTTGTTTGCAATGTCCTGTACCCAGATATGCACCTATACATACAGGTGGATGTCGGTATGCACATACCTGTGCGTATATATGCATATACTCATTTACTATTTGTTTTTACATACTTACATACATACATACATACATACATGTATACATGCATGTGTGTGTATGTATATATGGCAAGCATGACCATTGCTGACAGCTAAATATCAGCTATGCTCGTGTACAACACCATAACTCTCACCAGCAATACCTAGAAGTCCTGAGACAAGTGTAAGCCTTCTTCAAGAGAGATGCCTTAATGAAGACCAGGGGTCCCTCACTGCCAAGTATTTCTACATCCCAAGTATTTCTACCCAAATATTCCTTCCTTCCTTTGGCACTCCGTCACTTACGACGTCGAAGGTTCCAGTTGATCCGATCAACAGAACAGCCTGCTCGTGAAATTAACGTGCAAGTGGCTGAGCACTCCACAGACACGTGTACCCTTAACGTAGTTCTTGGGGATATTCAGCGTGACACAGTGTTACAAGGCTGACCCTTTGAATTACAGGCACAACAGAAACAGGAAGGAAGAGTGAGAGAAAGTTGTGGTGAAAAAGTACAGCAGGGTTCGCCACCATCCCCTGCCAGAGCCTCATGGAGTTTTAGGTGTTTTCGCTCAATAAACACTCACAACGCCCGGTCTGGGAGTCAAAACAGCGATCCTATGACTGCGAGTCTGCTGCCCTAACCACTGGGCCATTGCACCTCCACAACCCAAATATTTCTACCCAAGTATTTCTACATCCCATTGCTCATAGTTAACCCATAGCTGGGACCTAATAGGTGGTATTATTCTGGGTCAGAGTCGACCTGGGAAAAATAGTGTCTAAGAAGTGGTTCCACACTTCTCAAAATCATGGACCTCTTGAACCATACATACATGCATACATATGCATGTATCATATACATAAATATACAAGCATGCAAAGACATATGCTTACATATACACACACATAGGTATATATATTGTTTCATATCAACATTAAAGGAAATATTTTCAAATTGTGCAGAGGATGACTCTGGTTTTCTTCATTCAGATTCGATAAAATAGGTACCAGTTGAGCATTGGGGTCAAATGACTTAGCCTCTTCCCCAAAATTGCTGGCCTTGTGCTAAAATTTGAAACCAATATTAACCCTTTAGCATTTAAACTGGCCACATTCTGTGCAATATATTTTACCTGTTTTATGCTTATACTGGCTAGATCCAGCTTTTCATACCTTGCCTACAATGTTATTCTAGAAATAAACTGTTACAGTATTGAAACCCTAATTCTTTGAGATTAATTCAAAAGAATGTGAATAAATAAGCATTACATTTGACGAAGTAATCTGAATGCTAAAGTTTTAAAGGAAATATAAATAACAGTTTGCATTATTTTTGCAATCTTTTCAAACTTGTCAATTTTATATAACTGATATCTCATGCAGCTATTCCCAACTTCCACACATTTTACATCATCTGTGCTATGACCTATAAATTCCCTAGCTCAGTCCTCCACCTGTTTACCCCAACTCATTATCACAGTTGATTAAGCTTCTACACATGTTCACTGTTCCCTACATTTACCTATCTCCATCCATCCGCCACTTTCCTTTCACATTCTAGTGAACCTACTTACCTACCTGTTATTCTGCACAATCCTCTGTACCACTTCTCTTATATACAGGAGTGCATACCCTCCTGTAACTTGAGGGAATGCCCTGACATACCTTTACCATTAATTTCTCTCTTTTCCAGCTGAGGTAGCCATGTATCTCCTCTACAGCAAGATACCTGTTACTGTCCACTCTCCATCATACTTTAATCTCTCATCATCCAGCATAAAACCACCTCCCTTAATACAACACTCTCCCTCAGTTGAGAGGGCCTTGTCTTGCAAGTTACTTGGTGATCTCACTAGTGCTGGTACTGCATAAAAAGCACTCAACACACTCTATAAAGTGGATGGTACTAATAAGAGCACCCAAAACCATATGGAAGCAGACATTAGTGTTTGCCACAGCCCTCTAACTCACTGGGTCCTGTCAAATCTTTGTGGAATGCTGTGGCAAGGGTATACATAATGAAATGCACATGCTCACATGCGTTGTTGTTGTTGGCACTCCGTCGCTTACGACGTCGAGGGTTCCATTTGATCCAATCAGTGGAACAGCCTGCTCGTGAAATTAACGTGCAAGTGGATGAGCACTCCACAGACACGTGTACCCTTAACGTAGTTCTCGGGGATATTCAGTGCGAGTGAGAGAAAGTTGTGGTGAAAGAGTACAGCAAGGTTCGCCACCATCCCCTGCCGGATGCCTCGTGGAGCTTTAGGTGTTTTTGCTCAATAAACACTCACAACGCCCGGTCTGGGAATTGAAACCGCGATCCTATGACCACAAGTCTACTGCCCTAAGCACTGAGCCATTGCGCCTCCACGACATGCTGACATACATATACACATATATTAACACATACAAACATATATATTCATACATATATATTCTTACTTATGTCAGCATGGAAGATGGACATTAAATGTCATAATGTATTATATATAAGCCGAGTTAGCCCCTCTCTCTCTCTCTCTATATATATATATATATATATATGTATATATATATATTTTTGGCAGAAAGTTAGAAACTTTCAGCGGGGGGGGGGGGGGGCAAGTTGATTATATTGATCCTGTACTCAACTGGTACTTATTTCATTGACCCTGTGTTTTATAAAAGTTATGATTATTTTCCAGTTTTATCATTTTTATTAAAGAGCTTTCATATCTTCATATTAGTCTTCTACAGCTAGTCTGGAACAATAACGTTTCTGAACATTTGCAAACCTTTACAGTCTAATGTGTAAGACCTTAAATACATTTGGTATCTACTTTAACTTCTTATATCCTAGTCAAATTTTTCTAAGCTTTTCCGCCAAAGGATTTTTTTTTTTGTTTTGTTGCATTTATGTAAGATTTTCCACCTAAATCTTTTGGCCATTAGGCTTTCATGTCAGTAGCCATGTATTGATTTAATGTATGTGTATTGTTTGTGCATTTATTTTGGTATTGTGTATAACTTCCATGATTAATGTCCTGTTTTTTGTGAAGAATTTTATTGGGTATTATCATCTAGTATTATCCTCAAGTATTTTTCTAACTTTGGTAGCATGTTTGTATACCAAAGATTGCTACATGTTGTAAATGCACTGAAATACTAGTACAATATTCTCGTGTTCAAAGCCAACATGGTAGTGTTGTACTAGTCTGTCCAGTATGTCAGCTGGAATCCTGACGTTCACAATTTCAGTTTCACAATCAAATTGTAGATTACATTGGTCATTAGTAGTTTGTTCTGAGGCATACACACTTATGGTGTGTTATTGATAAGGAGATTTTTGATCTTGGTACTTTTGCAGTATATCATTGGCCTAATTTTATGGTTGGGTGTGATGTCTTTTGTGTCCCATTTTATTAAGTTTTTGATTATGGCTTCATCTGTTCGAAAGTTATTATGCAGTTAATTCAAATAATAAATTTTATGTGTGATCTGTGTATATATCTTTGATGTATTTGTTGCACTTGTTTCTGTATATTTCTATAGATGAGTCTACTAGTTTGTTGGAATATCCATTGTGTTATTTTGTAGATTTCTTCCTTTAGTGCAGTGTTTATGACTGAGAATATGTTTCTCTTCAAAGGAATGATTTTACTTCAGATATCTTATAGTTTGTGGGTATCCACTGTATCCATATGCATTTGTTTCATTATTTGGTGTATACTGACATAATGTATCTGTTTTTCCAATCTCAATATTTAAGTCTACAAACAAGATCTCATTTGTATTATTTTGGATGTTAAACTTTAGTTCGGAGTTGTTTTCTAAGTCTTCTTTTAGTCTCTCCACTTCCTTAAGTGTATCCATTACAATTAGTTTATAATCTATGTATCTGAAGTATATTACATGTTTATGCTATGGTAGTATTCTGTTCTTGTTTGTAAATCAGCAGATGCTGCAAATGCAGGTCATAAGGGGAACCCATGGCTACTCCATCTGTTTGTACAAATTACAATATGGACAGTGAAGAAATATTTCAGTTATACACATCATTTTCTTTTATCTTTTATCTCTTACTTGTTTCAGTCATTAGACGATGCCCATTCTGAGGTATTGTCTTGAATAGGTTTTAGTCAAATAAATTGACCCCAATACTTATTTTTATTTTTAGCCTGGTACTTATTCTATCAGTTATTTTTTTGCCAAACTGCTATGTTATGGGGGATGTAAACAAACCAACACTGGTTGTTGAGCAGTGGTGGGGGACAAACACAGACACACATATATACACAGCAGGCTTCTTTCAATTTCCGTCTACCAAATCTACTCACAAAGCTTTGGTTAGCCCAAGGCTATAGTAGAAGGTGCCAACAATGGGACTGCAGTGGTTAGAAAGTAAGCTTCTTATCATAGAGTCACACCTGTGTCTATCATAAATAGCTGGTTTTGTTTTTGAGTGTTTATATACATTCTCCATTATGATTTCTATCATTTCTGCCAGTGAGACATTAGTGAACAAACTTTCTACATCTAAGGTAGAGATGTTAACTACTGTATTGTTTTCTTCTAAAATCTGCAAATATTCCTTATTTTATATTTCTCTTGTATGTATTCTCTGTTTATTTGTTTGGTGATTAAATGTACAGATGTATTTATTTGTGATATTATGGGTCTGAGAGCATTGGTTTGGTTCTACATCTTTTTCTGTGCCATATATATATATGCTGGGAAGAATTCTCCTTCAAAGAATGGAAAGTCAAGGTCAAGGGAGCCTATTTGTGCACATATTCTTTTATTCTTTGGCTTGTTTCAGTCATTTAATTGCAGACATGCTGGAGCACTGCCTTGAATGATTTCTCAACTGCAGGACTTATTCTTTGTAAGCCTAGTACTTATTCTAATGGTCTCTTTTGTTGAGCTGCTAAGTTACAGGGATGTAAACACACTGACATCGGTTGTGAAGCAATGGTGGGGCAACAAACACACACACACACACACACACACACACACACACACACATGCACACATATACGATATGCTTCTTTCAGTTTCCATCCACCAAATCAACTCACAATGCTTTGGTTGGCCTGAAGCTATAGTAGAAGACACTTGCCAAAGGTGCATGCAGTGTGATTGAACCTGGAACCTTGTGGCTGGGAAGCAAACTTCTTACCACACAGCCACTCAGATAGATACATTTATTTGAGAATTCCAATTGTGTTTACATTAGCTCGTGCAGCACCACCTTCAAAGCCAGAGTAGGCAACCATTATTCTAGCTTCAAATCCCAAGCAAGAACTAACAGCACTTCTTTATCTCAGCTAATTCACAACCTAAAACATTATCTCAGCTGATTCACATATAATTTTAAATGATCCATACTTACCCACGTAAAACTGTATAACGGCTATAACAACAAATGCAATCTATCATTGCTGAAGTATTTTCTATTAGGCAACTCACCAATTGTTTGAACAAACAAAATGATCTAATTTTTAATTGCGGACATAGACTATGCAACACATTCTCAAAGTACAAATAACAGTGCCTCCCTCCCTTGTGTCATTCCCCAACCATTCCTCTACCCCCACTTGCAGCTCTTCTATGTATTTATAAAAAAAAACTTTTTAACTACCTTTATAATTTTTATATAAATTTAAAAAATTTTATTTCTTTATTTTATACCTTAAAGTTTTCCTCACACTTTTATCTCCCAACATCTTCCTTCTGCACATGAGGATATACAGGGGCCCACACACACATGCACATCCACTAGATACTACAGGCACACGCATGTGCATGCTAATATGAGCCTGTATAGTTTTAAAATTAAGTGATAAACTACCAACATACATAGAACTATTATGTTCCTCTACTGACCCAAAACACTATTTTCTATCTCCCTCTCCTAACAAATTCTATCTTAATACCACTCCTATATCTTCTTTTTCTTTGACTCTGTTTAAATGTATTTACAGGGTTCCAAAATATATTTACATATTTATTCTACAGTAGACCCAGTAAATGGGTCTACTTATTTATTCAGTTCTATATTTAAGAGATAAGTAATTATCTACATTATTTGCATTATTTACATTTGACGGATATTTGTCCTCATCTTGTTTGTTGTTAACACAACGTTTCGGCTGATATACCCTCCAGCCTTCATCAGGTGTCTTGGGGAAATTTCGAACCTGGGTTCTCATTCCTAAGGTATTTTTTGATGATGATGATGATGATGTTTTTGTTGTTCACAATGGAAAAGGAAGTTCACAATGGAAAAAGAAAATGTCAATCAGCTAGCATTCCTGGACATATTAATAACATGCACCAAGTATGGATTCCGGACATCTGTATACCGCAAGCCAACCTTCACTGGACAATACCTCAACTACAATTCCCACCATCCATGCAGTGTAAAGAGAGGGATTGCTCAGTGCTTAAAACACTGAGCAAAGAATATAAGTAGCGATCGTGATGTCCACCATGAAGAAATGATCAAGCTCAGTAACAATCTATAAAGCAACAACTACCCCAAAAACATACTATCCACTCCAATTATGAAGAAAAGAGAGGATGAA
This sequence comes from Octopus bimaculoides, assembly GCF_001194135.2. Classification (NCBI taxonomy): domain Eukaryota; kingdom Metazoa; phylum Mollusca; class Cephalopoda; order Octopoda; family Octopodidae; genus Octopus; species Octopus bimaculoides. Next base: position 44,279,495 of record NC_068986.1, read on the forward strand.
ACAAAAAACTGTCCACAGTCTGTCTGCCCTATGTGAAAGGCTTCTCCGAAAAGATACAAAAGATATGCGGCACATATGACCTCAGGACAGTGTTCAAGAGTAATACGACACTTCGCAAGTATATCCTTTGAGTAAAACCACCAACAGAAGAGAATATGACCAAAAACTGCATGTACTCCATCCCATCAAGCTGTGGCAGGTCATACAAAGGCAAAACATGTCGCCTCCTCAAAACAAGGGTAGAGGAACATTGCAAAGCTGTGACATGGGGAGATATTGATAAATCGGGTATAGCTGATCATGTATGGAAAAATGGAGACCACTTCCCCCTGTGGGATGAAGTTAAAATAATAGACAGAGAACACCATTAGAAAATATGAAAACTAAAAGAAGCAGCACATATGCTAGGACATAACTACCTCCTAAGCAGACTGAGTGCAGATATGAATAGCATATGGGAACCAATATTAAGGAAGTATAGGAAAATATTAGATTTATGAGCCCTAAATTTCACTCCATAATTGCCCACAGGCATATGGTATAGTGGTTAAGAGCGTGGGCTACTAACCTCAAGATTCCGAGTTCGATTCCAGGCAGTGACCTGAATAATAATAATAATAATAACATTGAAAAATACGTTAGGAATGAGAACCCAGGTTCGAAATTTCCCCAAGACACTTGATGAAGGCTGGAGGGTATATCAGCCGAAACGTTGTGTTAACAACAAAGAAGATGAGGACAAATATCCATCAAATGTAAATAATGTACTTATTTATTCTACAGTAGACCCAGCTTAAATTCACAGACATTCTCCTATCCAGCTTCAATAATACCAAATTTCCCCTCCCCCCACTCTTCCCTTTTTCTTTATTCTTATTCTTTTCCTTAACAAATTTAGACATTTACCCCACTCCCATATATTATTTCTCCACAAATATGTTTTCCCTTTTGTTCTCTCACTCTGTGCTTTCCATACATTTTGGATCAAATGTCCTGTAAGTTAATATGGGATCCCTTGATGACAATGTAACCTTCATTTGATTAAGGTATCTTTGGCTCAATGAGTAGCGAGTGGATTACCACTTGTCTGGGTAATTACTACTTCTGAGGTTCTGCTAGATATGAAACATATGTAGCCTGGATTTTATCTACTCCATTCCCTAATTTTGTATATATATATATATATACTGGGTGTTCAAAAAGTCTCCGCAGTGAATTTTTTTCTCCAAGATGTATTTCAAAACATGTGTAGAAGAGTCAACTTATGTATTGAAAATGAAGTACGACACTTTCAACACCTCTTATAATTTTTTTTAAAGCCTAATAAAGTCTAATATATTCCTTTGTAGTCTTATACCATCTTATAAGTTGCGGGGTAACTTTTTGAACACCCTGTATAAAGAAAGAAAGAAAGAAAGAACACAAATGGGTTGAATTTTACTATAGCTGTTTTACACATGTTTTTATTGATGAAAACACTGATTGCATCATGAAAACACAATATTTTTCAGGGGAATTAAAACTTTCCATCT
>NC_068986.1:44281036-44281717 GCF_001194135.2 Octopus bimaculoides
TGTGTGTGTGTGTGTGTGTTTGTGTGTTTGTGTGTGTGTGTGTGTGTGTGTTTGTGCATCTGTGTTTGTCCCCCCATCATCGCTTGACAACCGATGTTGGTGTGTTTAAGAAACCAATAGAATAAGTACTAGGCTTACAAAGAATAAGTCCTGGGGTCAATTTGTTCGACTAAAGGCAGTACTCCAGCATGGCCTCAGTCAAATGACTGAAACAAGTAATAGAGTAAAGAGTTCAGAGAGAATATCAATATATGAATTTTGTGATGACCCTCTCATTTTGGCAATGAGAGAATAAATCTGTACTGAAACATGGCCATATATAATATGAGTAATGTTATAAACCTATCAACAAAGAAGACAACTTGATGGTGATGATAAAGTTTGTGAGGACAACAGAGGGAACAAAAATATCAAGATATAAAGCTATTGAAGAAGACAGGGAGAAAGGAGGATCGGAATGAACAGGGAAATTATAGTGTGGAGGAGCAGAATGTCAAGTAGAGAAGACATAATTATTGGCAAACATTAGAACAGGATCGTTTACGATAACGAATACTAATATTAACAAATACAAATACTCAAACACACATGTCATCATACAGATACGTACAAGTAAATACATACATTTACATTTACATATACATATACATATATATATATATATATATATATATATATATA
>NC_068986.1:44283782-44287427 GCF_001194135.2 Octopus bimaculoides
ATATATATATATATATATATATATACATACATACACACACACACACCCATATGTATATACACACACATACATACTTATAAATAAACCAGGAAGACGTGGGACAAAGTGGTGAGAAAGGAACTTCAGCTGTTTGGCCTCACTGGGGACTGAGACTACTGGCAGTTTGCAGTGCTTGAGAAAACACATCAAGCTAAGTAAAATCATTGCTGTCCTTGCATACAAGCATGTCTCTTACATCCCTTTTCATCTGAGTGATCCTAATCTTGAGGGCTCGTGGGTGCTGGTTCCATGTAAAAAGCGTCCATGCTGGTGCCATGTAAGGGCACCTGCACTAGTGCTGCGTAAAAGCATCCAGTACACCCTATAAAATGGTTGGCATTAGGAAGGGCATCCAGCCATAGAAACCATGTCAAAACAGTCATGGAACCTGGGCAGCTCTTCATTTGGTCAGCTCCCCTCAAAACTGTCCAACCCATGCTAGCATAGAAAGCAGATGTTTACTGATTATGATGGTGATTATATGTATATATATATATATCACCACCTGTCCTCATCTGTTGTTGTTTTTTTCCGTAAATTCTCCCATATATATATATATATATATATATATATATATATATATATAAATACATATACATACATAAATATATTAATCGAAAGGTATTTCATCTGTCTTTGCGTTCTGAGTTCAAATTCCACCCAAGTTGACTTTGCCTTTCATTCTTTTGGGGTCAATAAATTAAGTACCAGTTGTATACTGGGTCGATCTAATCAACTGGACCCCTCCTCCAAAATTTCAGGCCTTGTACCTAGAGTAGAAAAGTATATATATATTAATCAAAGTGTATGGTATTATATATCCATTACAGCCAATCTTATCTATCGGTTTCACACTAGGGTCTCTATGGAATGTTAAGTAACAGTCTGATTATGTAACCTTGTGCTTTTCAGAGGTAGCTTCTGTGGAATGAAATATGGCGACTGCTCTCTATCATTGGAGTATTGGTAAATAGACACATCCAGTTTGTGATTGCTGAGGAAAAGATGATGAAACGAAATGAGCAGGGGTTAAGTTAAGAGTCATGACCCTTGGTATCAGAAACATCATCGTTGCAGGTGGTTTTGTTGCAAGTCAGTGAGAGTTTTCTGGAAAAGAGTTTACAGGAAATGCATGTATTTTTAAGGTTGGTGTTCCTGTGGAAATGGAATGTGTATAGTAGTACTATATATATAGCCTTTTCAGTGGGGCCATACACATCTGTGTTCATTAGTGTTTACTTTCTTTTATGTTTTGGTTAAATTCTTGGGGAATTTATGTATGCATGAGGTGTGTGTAAGGGTACAATATGTGCAGGAGCTTATGTTGGGGATGCTGGAAAAAAGTCTATTGGGTGAATGTCTGCTGTGCTAGGTCATGTGTGTTTGTGAATATATTTGTGTATGTTCTGGTCAAACCCTTTGTCAGACTCCCAGGTATTAGTAGAGGGCCGAAGTTGGGGAACTGATGATTATAGTCATGATGGGGCATGCAGGTATGATAGGATGTACCTCCTTTCATGTGGGCAAGGATTAAAAACTTCACTTTTGCTGTTCAGGTAGATGCCTGGATGCTTTAAAATCGCTCTTTTCTCAGCCAGGCATAATCAGCACTTCCTCCTACTATTGAAGTATGCTTTACATTTCTCTAGAATCTTCCACTTGATGTTGTACTCGTTGGTACTTACTTTCAACAACCATACATGCTTGGCCAGGGTTGTGGCATTACATCTCTCCTGGATGTTAAAAGAGGACTTGTGGTTGTTATAGCAGGTGCTGAAGGGGCCTTCAGTTGCTCCTCTGTACTTTCACACATTTGGTTGCACATTTGGGTCCTATTGCTGTTACCTCTGCCTCATATACTCATATATGATGGTCTCTGTAGTACAGTGGCCATTCAGTGGATATGTTGTGTTACACCTACATGAGCATTCCGCCTGTCTCAGGTGTAGGCCTACCTACTAAAATCTTTTTTTATGTTGGGTGCATAGCTAAAGGAAATTCTCAGGGTGTGTCTATCAAATATTTTGCTGAATCTATTTGTATGGGGGAAGTGCTTGTCTACTAAGCTAAGGAAAATCTTACCTACTCAGAGAGAAGGGCAATGTGAGCCAAAACACTTTCCGGTGGTGCTTTCTCTTAGAGGGGTTAAGGTCTGGAATGTAAATAATTCTATCCTTGAAACTGCTGGTAGCCAGAACTGCAATATAGTATGGAGTGGCAGCATCAAAAATCTCTTTTCTTGAAGATAGGTTGGAGATTCGTTTGCTAAAGCTCTTTTCAGATTTTCAGGCCATATTTGCATTTTAGGAAATTTCTGATGGCCTTTTGGGAACCACCAGAAGTATGATGGCTAACAGGAGAGGGATATAATCCCCTATTGTTTACCCTTATAGCTGATCGATGGCAGCATGGCTGGAAGTCAATAGCCATTAGCAAAGAGAGATAGTCCAGACTTTTCCCCTCCGTATTTTAAATGGGTAATAGGCCAACAGGTCTTGGGGTCTGAAGATATGCCATAAAGTTATACCCTTTATGGATGGGAAACCCAGGGTAACCCCATAAACTGGCCTTCACCAGGAAAAAATATAGATTGCTCTACTTCTTAGAGTGTGCTTCTTCTCTGGAGTTATGTTTTTCTAAAAACGACACACACACACACACACACACACACACATGTATACATATATTATATATATGCATATATTATATACACACAGACACATATGCAAGCACATACACATAAAGAATCATTCACATACATATCCATACATCCATGCGTATATATGTGTGCATACACGTGTGTGTATGTGTATGGGTGTGCATGTATATATGTATGCACGAGTATGTGTATGTGTGTTTGAGCATACTTGTATTCAGTACTCTGTGGCATTAGAAGTGGCACGAACACTTTCAGTCTAGTATCCATGGCAACCTTAACAACATTTACCGGAAAATTAGTGTTGAACCAGAATATCATAGTAAAATATATGAAAGCATTTTCTCAGAAAAGTTTAGGTGGGGTTATCTAATTGCAGAATATGAGTCAAGGAAGAGTTGAAACGTTTTTCTCTAGGTACAATTTGTTTGCATAATAGAAATAGAAACAATAGTGTTTTTATTAAGTTTCATGTAAAATTGCCTACATATACACTTGTTGTTAAGTACTTTGGTAGACAAAAAAAACAATGGTGAAAACAAAAAGAGGATAGTGGGTAAGAGAAATTAAAATAATTATCATGAGTGTACATCTACATTATATTTGACAGAACAATTAGAAAACACTAGGACACATAGGAATGTGTGTGTATGTGTGTGTGTGTATGCGTGTGTGCATGTGTGTGAGTGTTTATCTATCTTTCTGTTTGCTTGTCTGTATATCTTTTTCTTTATATTTATATCTATATCTATATATATAGTCATAACTATATCTATCTATACCCAGAACTATGAGGTAGTTGTCCCCCAGAACGCTCTACTGCAGCAAACCAGTGAACAAGCAAAACGTACATTGAGTATGTGTGATTGATAATATATATATATATATATATGTGTGTGTGTGTGTGTGTGTGTGTGTGTGTGTGTGTGTGTGTGTGTGTGTGTGTGTGT